>NW_021171060.1:0-708 GCF_002162155.2 Triticum dicoccoides
AACGGCGACGTGGGCGGCGATGCAGGGCTTCCGGAGGGGCTTGGCTTGGTGGGGAGGAAGAGGGGGTCGCGGCGGAGCCTCTGGGCTAGTCGGGGGAGCGAGGGAAGGGCGGTGGCTGCAGCTACGGCGAACGGCGGCGATGGTGGTGTTCGGCCGTGAGAGAGAGAGCGAGGGGGAGGAGGGGAAGAACCGAGGGAGAGTGAGAGAGAGAAGGGGGAGGGCGTGGCGTCGTTCCAGGCCATCCAGACGAGGAGGGGAGGGCAGGCAGGCAGGCGAGCAGGTGGCGTGGCGCGGTGGCGCGCGCGCGCGCCGGCCACACTCCCCTCCCTCTGTCGAGGACGAAGACGACAGAGGAGGGAGGCGGGCTGGGCCGCCTGCTGGCTGGGCCGGCCAGCTGGCTGGGCTGCACAGGGAGGAGCCCAGGTAAGGTTCTCCCTTTTATTTATTTCTGTTTTCTAATTTCTGACATTTGTTTTGATTTAAATAAAATATTAAATCATTTTATAACCTTATGCCAATTTTTGCAGGAGCTAGATATATTATTCCAGAGCTCCTTTATAAATGGCATAATATTTGGACATATATTAATATATATAACTAATATATTTCCAAAGCAAATATTTATGCATTAAATCCAAATGCCCAAAATAAATACCTATGAGCTCTTAAAAATATTGATTTGATTTTTATCTCTGTCCAATATTTTCA
>NW_021171061.1:0-710 GCF_002162155.2 Triticum dicoccoides
GGTTGGTGCCACCAATCGGGACCAAAGACCTCTTTTCAGCAGCCCAAAGGGAGGGAAGCGGCGGCCTTTGGTCCCGGTTGGTGGCACCAACCGGGACTAAAGGGGGGGGGGAGGATTGGTCCCGGTTCATAGCACCAACCGCGACTAATGCACCCCTTTAGTCCTGGTTGGTGCCACCAACCGGGACCAATGGGCCTTGCACAACGGCGTGGTGGTGGGAGTTTAGTCCGACCTCGCTAGCTGAGAGAGAGCCGCACCTGTTTATAAGGAGCGATGCGCCAACCCTCTCGACCTCTTCTCTATAGCAGGCTTTCGGGCCTAATCTATCTCTATGTGTCTGTGGGCCTACTGGGCTTACTACGGGCCTGAATCCTGGCCCATTGTTGGGTTTCTAGTCGTATTCAGGCCGTGGGGCCCAGTAGGAGGCACTTTTTTGTTTTTTTACTTATTGTTGCTATTTTTAATTTTTTTTCCAGTTTTTTTGTTTTGTTTTCTGCATTATTTATTTTCTTTTGTTTTTCACTTTATTTTTTAATTCTTTTTGCTTTTAGTTTTAGAAAAATTATAAACTTTCTGTTAGTGCCATTATTTTTCAAATTAGAAAACACTTTTTTTGTTTTCTTTCTTGCTTTATTTATTTTATTTTGTTTCTACTCACAACAAAATACTTATTGTTGCTATTTTTAGTTTTTTTTCCAGTTTTTTGTTTT
>NW_021171062.1:0-1805 GCF_002162155.2 Triticum dicoccoides
GGGAGTGTGCGATGATGATCATATCAATCTTGGAACCACTTCCAACACACATCATCACTTCACCCTTAACTAGTCTCTGTTCATTCTGCAACTCCCGTTTCGAGTTACTACTCTTAGCAACTGAACCAGTATCAAATACCGAGGGGTTGCTATGAACACTAGTAAAATACACATCAATAATCTGTATATCAAATATACCTTTGTTCACTTTGCCATCCTTCTTATCTGCCAAATACTTGGGGCAGTTCCGCTTCCAGTGACCAGTCCCTTTGCAGTAGAAGCACTTAGTCTCAGGCTTAGGACCAGACTTGGGCTTCTTCACTTGAGCAGCAACTTGCTTGCCATTCTTCTTGAAGTTCCTTTTCTTTCCCTTTGCCCTTTTCTTGAAACTAGTGGTCTTGTTAATCATCAACACTTGATGCTCTTTCTTGATTTCTACCTTCATCGATTTCATCATCATGAAAAGCTCGGGAATCGTTTTCATCATCCCTTGCATACTATAGTTCAGCACGAAGTTCTACTAACTTGGTGATGGTGACTAGAGAATTCTGTCAATCACTATTTTATCTGGAAGATTAACTCCCACTTGATTCAAGCAATTGTAGTACCCAGACAATCTGAACACATGCTCACTTCTTGAGCTATTCTCCTACATCTTTTAGCTATAGAACTTGTTGGAGACTTCATATCTCTCAACTCGGGTATTTTCTTGAAATATTTAACTTCAACTCCTAGAACATCTCATATGTTCCATGACGTTCAAAACGTCTTTGAAGTACTGATTCTAAGCTGTTAAGCATGGTGCACTAAACTATCAAGTAGTCATCATATTGACCTAGCAAACGTTCATAACGTCTGCATCTGCTCCTGCAATATGTCTGTCACCTAGAGGTGCATTAAGGACATAATTCTTCTGTGCAGCAATGAGGATAAACCTCAGATCACGGATCCAATCCGCATCATTGCTACTAACATTTTTCAACTTAGTTTTCTCTAGGAACATATCAAAAATAAAACAGGGGAGCTAAACGCGAGCTATTGATCTACAACATAGATATGCTAATACTGCCAGGACTAAGTTCATGATAAATTATAGTTCAATTAATCATATTACTTAAGAACTCCCACTTAGATAGACATCCCTCTAATCATCTAAGTGATCACGTGATCCATATCAACTAAACCATAGCCGATCATCACGTGAAATGGAGTAGTTTTCAATGGTGAACATCATTATGTTGATCATATCTACTATATGATTCACGCTCGACCTTTCAGTCTCCAGTGTTCCGAGGCCATATCTTCATATGCTAGGCTCACCAAGTTTAACCCGAGTATTTCTGCGTGTGCAAAAATGGCTTGCACCCATTGTAGATGGACGTAGAGCTTATCACACCCGATCATCACGTGGTGTCTGGGCACGACGAACTTTGGCAACGGTGCATACTTAGGGAGAACACTTTTATCTTGAAATTTAATGAGAGATCATCTTATAATGCTACCGTCAATTAAAGCAAGATAAGATGCATAAAAGATAAACATCACATGCAATCAAAATATGTGACATGATATGGCCATCATCATCTTATGCCTTTGATCTCCATCTCCAAAACATCATCATGATTTCCATCATCACCGACGTGACACCATGATCTCCATCATCTTGGTCTATATCAATGTGTCGTCACATGGTCGTCTTACCAACTATTGCTCTTGCAACTATTGCTATCGCATAGCGATAAAGTAAAGCAATTATTTGGCGCTTGCATCTTATGCAATAGAGAGATAACCATAAGGATTTTGCC
>NW_021171063.1:0-1149 GCF_002162155.2 Triticum dicoccoides
ACCAGAAGGTTTTGTCGATCCAAAGGGAGCTAACAAAGTGTGCAAGCTCCAGCGATCCATTTATGGACTGGTGCAAGCCTCTCGGAGTTGGAATAAACGTTTTGATAGTGTGATCAAAGCATTTGGTTTTATACAGACTTTCGGAGAAGCCTGTATTTACAAGAAAGTGAGTGGGAGCTCTGTAGCATTTCTGATATTATATGTGGATGACATATTACTGATTGGAAATGATATAGAATTTCTGGATAGCATAAAGGGATACTTGAATAAAAAATTTTCAATGAAAGACCTCGGTGAAG
This sequence comes from Triticum dicoccoides, assembly GCF_002162155.2. Lineage (NCBI taxonomy): Eukaryota > Viridiplantae > Streptophyta > Magnoliopsida > Poales > Poaceae > Triticum > Triticum dicoccoides. Next base: position 300 of record NW_021171063.1, read on the forward strand.
CTGCTTACATATTAGGCATTAAGATCTATAGAGATAGATCAAGACGCTTAATTGGACTTTCACAAAGCACATACCTTGACAAAATTTTGAAGAAGTTCAAAATGGATCAAGCAAAGAAAGGGTTCTTGCCTGTATTACAAGGTGTGAAATTGAGTAAGACTCAATGCCCGACCACTGCAGAAGAAAGAGAGAATATGAAAGATGTTCCCTATGCATCAGCCATAGGCTCTATCATGTATGCAATGCTGTGTACCAGACCTGATGTGTGCCTTGCTATAAGTTTAGCAGGGAGGTACCAAAGTAATCCAGGAATGGATCACTGGACAGCGGTCAAGAACATCCTGAAATACCTGAAAAGGACTAAGGATATGTTTCTCGTATATGGAAGTGACAAAGAGCTCATCATAAAAGGTTACGTTGATGCAAGCTTTGACACTGATCCGGATGATTCTAAATCGCAAACCGGATACGTGTTTACATTAAACGGTGGAGCTGTCAGTTGGTGCAATTCTAAACAAAGCGTCGTAGCGGGATCTACATGTGAAGCGGAATACATAGCTGCTTCGGAAGCAGCAAATGAAGGAGTCTGGATGAAGGAGTTCATATCCGATCTAGGTGTCATACCTAGTGCATCGGGTCCAATGAAAATCTTTTGTGACAATACTGGTGCAATTGCCTTGGCAAAGGAATCCAGATTTCACAAAAGGACCAAACACATCAAGAGACGCTTCAACTCCATCCGGGATCTAGTCCAGGTGGGAGACATAGAGATTTGCAAGATACATACGGATCTGAATGTTGCAGACCCGTTGACTAAGCCTCTTCCACGAGCAAAACATGATCAGCACCA
>NW_021171064.1:0-1551 GCF_002162155.2 Triticum dicoccoides
TCCGAAGTTAAGCGTGCTTGGGCGAGAGTAGTACTAGGATGGGTGACCTCCTGGGAAGTCCTCGTGTTGCATTCCCTTTTTAATTTTTTTCGCGCCGCTTGCAAAGCAAAACGCACGTGTAAGTAATATATTTACCGTGTTTTATTATTTTGCACGAGTGCGGTAAGTCATAGCTGGGTGCTCACGATTCACGGGTCCAGCGTCGGCGTTGTGGCGCGGCAAGCGTGCACTGGTGCGGTTGAGAGGGAGGGGTGGAAACCGCGTTAAACTCGTCTCCGTAGTTGAGAGGGAGCGGCCAAAGCAATGTACAATCGTCTTTGTAGTGGAGCTGGGAGGGGCAAGGATAAGGGACGAAGACCGGGGTAACATGTCGGATGCGATCATACCAGCACTAAAGCCCCGGATCCCATCAGAACTCCGAAGTTAAGCGTGCTTGGGCGAGAGTAGTACTAGGATGGGTGACCTCCTGGGAAGTCCTCGTGTTGCATTCGCTTTTTAATTTTTTTCGCGCCGCTTGCAAAACAAAACGCACGTGTAAGTAATATATTTACCGTGTTTTATTATTTTGCACGAGTGCGGTAAATCATAGCTGGGTGCTCACGATTCACGGGTCCAGCGTCGGCGTTGTGGCGCGGCAAGCGTGCACTGGTGCGGTTGAGAGGGAGGGGTGGAAACCGCGTTAAACTCGTCTCCGTAGTTGAGAGGGAGCGGCCAAAGCAATGTACAATCGTCTTTGTAGTGGAGCTGGGAGGGGCAAGGATAAGGGACGAAGACCGGGGTAACATGTCGGATGCGATCATACCGGCACTAAAGCCCCGAATCCCATCAGAACTCCGAAGTTAAGCGTGCTTGGGCGAGAGTAGTACTAGGATGGGTGACCTCCTGGGAAGACCTCGTGTTGCATTCCCTTTTTAATTTTTTTCGCGACGCTTGCAAAACAAAACGCACGTGTACGTAATATATTTACCGTGTTTTATTATTTTGCACGAGTGCGGTAAGTCATAGCTGGGTGCTCACGATTCACGGGTCCAGCGTCGGCGTTGTGGCGCGGCAAGCGTGCACTGGTGCGGTTGAGAGGGAGGGGTGGAAACCGCGTTAAACTCGTCTCCGTAGTTGAGAGGGAGCGGCCAAAGCAATGTACAATCGTCTTTGTAGTGGAGCTGGGAGGGGCAAGGATAAGGGACGAAGACCGGGGTAACATGTCGGATGCGATCATACCAGCACTAAAGCCCCGGATCCCATTAGAACTCCGAAGTTAAGCGTGCTTGGGCGAGAGTAGTACTAGGATGGGTGACCTCCTGGGAAGTCCTCGTGTTGCATTCCCTTTTTAATTTTTTTCGCGCCGCTTGCAAAACAAAACGCACGTGTAAGTAATATATTTACCGTGTTTTATTATTTTGCACGAGTGCGGTAAGTCATAGCTGGGTGCTCACGATTCACGGGTCCAGCGTCGGCGTTGTGGCGCGGCAAGCGTGCACTGGTGCGGTTGAGAGGGAGGGGTGGAAACCGCGTTAAACTCGTCTCCGTAGTTGAGAGGGAGCGGCCAAAGCA
>NW_021171065.1:0-2654 GCF_002162155.2 Triticum dicoccoides
CTCACATCATCACCTCGCCCTTAACTAGTCTCTGTTTATTTTGCAACTCCCATTTCGAGTTACTACTCTTAGTAACTGAACCAGTATCAAATACTGAGGTATTGTTATAAATACTAGTGTTACGGCGTATCTCTCTCAAGGTAGTTTTGGTGATTGATGACAACATGTTTGCGGACTAATCATGTGCTTTGAATAGTTCACAGATTCACCCCTGGCACGAGACGTTTTCTTCCCTTCGGAGTGTCTTTCAAGACGGTGTAGCTCTTTCGTTTCTTTCTCGGTGGACTAGTTGCCTAGAGGGCACCGTACTATCAAGAGGGGGTCCGCTAGGGTATTGCATGGGTGGAATCAACATGTACACATCAGCTTCCCATCCTCCGAGCTTTTCCATTCCATTGTAGAGATCTCTCCACTTTTCTTTGTCCTGTCTTGGTCCCAGCGGTAGTACCGCGCAACCCAGCCGTAGTACCGCTGAGGAGGAACAAGCGGCAGTACCGCTCCACAGTGGTAGTACCGCCCGTGACTCCACAGCAGTAGTACCGCTGGGGTGCCTGGCACCACCGCCTCCTCCTCAGCTCCTTGGAGAGATTCTCTCTCTCTTCCGTGTCCCAGTGGCAGTACCGCACTACCAGCGGTAGTATGGCCGAAGGGTCACAAGCGGCAGTTCCGCTCCACAGCGGTAGTACCGCCCGTGACCCCACTGCCGTAGTACCGCTGGGCTGCCTGGCTCCTACCGCCTCGACTCGAGGGGTCTTTTTCTCGTGTCGAGTTTTGCGGCACTAGTTGCGGTTGTAGAGGCGGTAGTACCGTTTTAGGAGCGGTAGTACCTCCCCTACCACCGCGGTAGTACCGCGTTGGGTCCTATTCCCTACTAGTCTCCTCTGCGTGGCAGTGCCGCTGGATGGTGCGGTAGTACCGCTGAACTAGCAGTAGTACCGCCCCCTCTTCGCGGTAGTACCGCCCTGTGCGGGGCTGGTTGGTGAGGGGCAACGGTTGGATTGTTGCCCCCGCTATAAAAGGGGGTCCTCTTCTTCTCTTTGACCTACCTCTTCCTCCTCAAGCTCCATTTATTGCTCAAGCTCCATTAAATGCTCCAAGCTCCATTTTCGCCCGATCTATCTCTCTAGCCAATCAAACTTGTTGATTTGCTCGGGAGTGGTTGAGAAGGCCCCGATCTACACTTCCACCAAGGGATTTTCGATTCCCCCACTCATCCCTAGTGGATCTTGTTACTCTTGGGTGTTTGAGCACCTTAGACGGTTGAGGTCACCACGGAGCCATAGTCCATTGTGGTGAAGCTTCGTGGTTTTGTTGGGAGCCTCCGATTAAGTTGTGGAGATTGCCCCAACCTTGTTTGTAAAGGTTCGGTCACCGCCTTCAAGGGCACCAATAGTGGAATCACGACATCTCGCATTGTGTGAGGGCGTGAGGAGAATACGGTGGCCCTAGTGGCTTCTTGGGGAGCATTGTGCCTCCACACCGCTCTAACGGAGACGTACTTCCCCTCAAAAGGAAGGAACTTCGGTAACACATCCTCGTCTTCACCGGATCCACTCTTGGTTATCTCTTACCTTTACTTGTGCAAGCTCTTTAGTGTTACTTCTCTTGCTTGCTTGTATGCTTGTTGTTATTGCATCATATAGGTTGCTCACCTAGTTGCACATCTAGACAACCTACTTTGATGCAAAGTTTAATTTGGTAAAGAAAAGTAAAAAAATTGGTAGTTGCCTATTCACCCCCCCTCTAGTCAACCATATCGATCCTTTCAATTGGTATCAGAGCCTCGTCTCTTTTTTAAGGACTTTACCATCCAAAGACTATGGTTGATACCGTAGACAGTGTGGAGGAACACTCCGGTGTGAATCCGATCTCGTCTACGGGCGATGGGGGAACCTCAGTCTCTCGTGAGGAGTTCAATGTGTCCTTAGAGACATTGAAGACCTCCATGATGACCGAGGTTGAAAGCATGTTTACTAAATTTCTTGAGGGGCTTAAACTTTCCACCGCACTGTTGAAAGTGGGTGATCCCACCGACAAGGTGACGGATGTTATCCCCGACAGGGGGGAAGCTAGTAGTGAAAAGGCTCCATCTTCTAGTGGTAAAAATGGCACCGGCATTTTTGCTCATGTGGAACCACCACTTGTTTATGGTGGACCGGTTCCTTCTACTCATTTGAATCATGCCGGTCCCCCCCCTAAGATTGTGAAAAAATGAGGACTTTGATTCTTGGGTTTACCGCTTTAAACGTCATTTAAATCATGTGAACACTAACCTTTGGAGAATCATTGAAGAAGGTTTCTATCCGCATGATTCAAGCAACTTCACTCCTCGAGAAGCCGCGTACAATCAATTCAATGAGAATGCTCTCTTCATCATCCAAGATGCAATTCCACCTGAAGACCTACCTCATCTTCGTCCCTTCGCCTTGGCCAAAGATGCATGGCATTGTGTTGTCTCTCTCTATCGGGGAAGCGCAAGCATTCAACGCTCATACTATCAAGTGGTACAAGATGAGGCCGATGAGTTTGCAATGAAAGAAGATGAAGAACCTCGTGAGCTTTATCGGAGAGTAACCAAACTTGCGGTCTCACTACGAGATCACGGGAGCAAGGACACAGATGACAATTGGATCAAGCGCAAATTCCTCAAGGCA
>NW_021171066.1:0-968 GCF_002162155.2 Triticum dicoccoides
CGGGGTGATCAAAAGTTATTAGGTTCCTACCTCACGCACTACAACCAAAACCACATGTTCCCAATCCTACCAATGCAAAGATTTGTGGGGCAGAACTAATGCATAGTAAAAACTGGGTATAAAAGAGTATGATAAAAGTGTCACTTGCCTTGCTGACGATCTACAAACTCTAGAGATTCGTAGTACAAGCTTCGCACTCTGGGTAATCTAGCACAGACAAACAATAGCATACATAAGCAATCACTCAATTGAAACACGAGAAAACTCGAGAAAAGATCCAAATCGAACACGAAACAAGCAACGGCTTAAACTAACAAGAGTCAAAACCTAACAGCATTATTAACATGTGAATTAGATCTTAGCATAAAGTACATGTGATTAACTACGATTAGCAAAAAGATTCAACTCAAACGGAGCAACGAAACTCAAAATACGAACGAAACAAGATCGTATACTAATCTAGACTAAAGCCAAATTTTACAGTACCAAAATCATGTTCAAGTTGATTAACTGGAAAGAGGGCTTCGAGACGAAGATTTTGGCGTTGGTTTCATCTAATTTGGATAAATGAATAAAAAGTTATACTAGATTAAAGATTAGGGGCTGAATCGCGATAAAAATAATCGTAGATAAATCCCTGGCAAAAATAAAATAAAAAGAAAAGACTAACTAACGAACGTTCGCTTTCCGAACCTAACCGGCGAACAACGTTCGTTAAAATGAACGAACGGACGAACGTCCGCTAAATAAATAAACCGACAAAAACCGAACCGATCTAATGAAAAAAATAGATCTATGGTTTATAAAAAACCGAACGGTTTTTATGCCTAAACCGAAAAAGAGACCGACAGCGACGGCGGCAGTGACGGCGAGGCAAGGCGGCGGCGGCAGGGCACTTGGGCGGTGGTGGGTGGCGGCAGCATGGCGCGGCAGCGGTGAGGCGACGCGGCGGCGTCAACGGCGATGCG
>NW_021171067.1:0-1356 GCF_002162155.2 Triticum dicoccoides
AAAGTGTTCCTATGGGCTGACCTAACACAACCGGGTGGGGAGGTCCACTGGTCAAAGCCCGTCCGTGCAAAGTCAAAGGGCTAGATCCCGTGGTCAAACGCTACAGGGTTAGGCGGGACGGGGGCACTGGGGGTAGCAATGCCACCGGAGCATCGCACCGGGCCCTTATACATGCAGGGTGGTGTGGTGGCATGTCCGAAGAGGCGGGACGCGTCTCCGGTGCGTGGCCCCCCCTCACGGACGGCGATGACACGGTAGTAGACGTTCTGCGGTAACGATGCGACGTCAATATTACTAAATACTCGGAGCGCGATAAAATCATGAGTTTTTTTGCATGACGCGGGCGCATGTGCTATAGGAACGATGGTATTTTTTCATAATTTTGGTGATGGAGAAGTATCCGAAAAATTCCCTCTACGCGGATTGCCCTTCGCGCGTCTACGGCTCTGGCCGGCGGCCTCCGGGGGCTAGCATGCTGCCAAATCTTGCGTAGGCGGCCTCTCACAAGTCTGGAAGTGTTGTGGCGGTTGAAAACGCCCGGCACGCGTGTCCGGGGTGTGCCCCCCCTCACGGACAGCGCCGCCGGCACCTGGAGGGGGGAAACGGACGTGTGGGGTCTACACGGAGGGGATCTTGCTGTGTGTCTGGCCTGGATGTTGCTCCAAAGTATTCCTATGGGCTGACCTAACACAACCGGGTGGGGAGGTCCACTGGTCAAAGCCCGTCCGTGCAAAGTCAAAGGGCTAGATCCCGTGGTCAAACACTACAGGGTTAGGCGGGACGGGGCACTGGGGGTAGCAATGCCTATTTTTTGTATTTTCTCTTATTATTTTTATTTTCTTTAATACTAATTTCATTAACTTAAATGTACAGAAAACATATATCGATTTCCCCCCACACGGGCCTTCTTCCATCGTGTCAAGGAGAGGTTAGACGGGACCGGCCGGGTACCTGTGGGGGGTAGCAATGCCGCTAGGTGTTGCGGTGGGCCCTCCTACGGTTGTGGAAACGTGGTGGCAGGCACAGGCACGCGGCTCGGGGTGTGCCCCCTCCCCCCTCACGGGCGTCGATGCCGCCGTGCCCTGGAGGGGGGAAACGGCCATGTCGGGCCGACGCAGAGGGAATCTTGGGGTGGGTTGAGCCGGGACTGTGTTGGGGGTGTAGCTATGGCTGGGCTATGACAACAAGGTGAAAAGGTCCACCGGTCAAACTACGTCCAGCGAAAGTCAAAGGGATAGACCCGGCGGTCGTCTGTGTCAGGGTTAGACGGGACGGGGTACCTGGGGGTAGCAATGCCGCGAGGTGTTGCGGTGGCCCTCCTACAATCATATAAGCATGGTGGCAGGCGTAGCCACC
>NW_021171068.1:0-1477 GCF_002162155.2 Triticum dicoccoides
ACACCTTTCCTGGACCGGGGGCTTCGGCTCGTCAGTTGACCGTGCCTCCACTTCTTGATGCCAACATACAACACGCCGACCTGCTTCAACTCATTAGCTGTCCGTGCCACCTCTTCTTCAAGACAACATCCCAAAACCAAAAATTCAAAGACGTACATGGAATTTACACATTTCGAAAAGCACGACTTCATTTTTAGAAAAGTGGATGATACATTTTAACCAAAATAAAGCTGAACTTTTTCTTCAGGTTGTTCCCGTGCGGGAGTCGGGTCCATTGTCTGGGTAATCATTTTCCATCTCCCGATGATAGACAACGATCAACTCGAGTTAAGCTCTCAGCACCTTCAACACAAATGTTGTTGGGAAGTGATGAAAAACTGTGAAGCACACATGACATACATCAAACTTTGTATTGATGCCTTCTAAAAAAACAACAACAAACAAATTGAACTGATGGAATACGATATCGGTATACATGACATACATACTATCAAGACATGCCAACAGACCCCTTAGGTCTGAGGCATCCAGCCTGTTTTATCCCAGATTAGAAAATAATACACTTGTGAATTTGGAAATGAGCAGAGACCGATCATAAAAATATAAAGCTAGAAGAAATGTCAACACAAGATAAGAGAGTCCAGTCGCTTTATATGGTCAGACTTGTGTGGGTCTACCTATAGCTATGGGCTGGTGCATGGAGTGTTTGTGCGCACTCCATACGGCATGAGCAATGGAAGCACCTGGATGGTGTTGCCCCATCTTCCAGATAGGTATAAAAATTGTAGGGCTGCCATTTTCAGTTTTTTCACCCATGGGCGGGGTACCATATATACGATCTCAATTTAGAATTTCTATTTTCAATACCTTACAAATAGTTTTACTTCTTTTGTTGAAGAATCCATAAATTTAGAATTTGATAGATCGACCGCTTGTCCACAGATGATATAAAAGGATAAGTACCACAAATAAATATGGAAATTGCAACGTCCTCATCTTAGAAGCTTGCAATTACCAGAGATCTATTAGTTCTATTGTCACTACGATGGGACTATTTTCACAAAAATCGCTTTCAGATTTTTCATCTTCTGTCATTTCTTCCAAAATCCTATCAATGGAAATAAATTCCGATGAAGAGTTCACTCCGCAGGCTGTGGCTCACTTGAAAACAACAATTAGGACATTTGCTCCTTCTTAGCTTGTATATCATATTTGCCCTTCTCTTGTGTTCCTTATGTGATTAGATTGTATGTATGGACAATCTTTTGCTGACCAATTCGATATGCACGTCCAATCGCATGCTTATTGACAGAAGGGTTCCACACAACATCGATCGAGGGGCACCACACGTGACACTCCAAAGAGGGTGATACCTTCTCCACACATCTTGGTAGATGCAAGCATCACCTTGACCTCGCTCTCCATATCATTGAAGTCCACCATCAAGGCCTTGCGAGTTTTTACGAAGACATTTCCA
>NW_021171069.1:0-952 GCF_002162155.2 Triticum dicoccoides
TATACTGGAAATCACTCCGGGACACCAAATCAGTGAGTAATAGTCCATGAAACGGGCCAGAATCGGCCAAAACTATGAGTGTTGATGACCGACAGATAAGCGCACGTTGGTGTTAAACAACCATGGAAATCTCTTCGGGACCTAAAAACGGTGAGTAATAGTCCAAGAAACGGGCCAGAATCGGCCAAAACTATGAGTGTTGATGACCGACACATAAGCGCATGTTGGGGTTCAACAACTATGGAAATCACTTTGGGACCCCAAAACAGTGAGTAATAGCCCACGAAACGGGCCAGAATCGGCCAAAACTGTGAGTGTTGATGACCGACACATAAGCGTAACTTGGGGTTCAACAACTAGGGAAATCGCTCTAAGACCCCAAAACGGTGAGTAATAGTCCAAGAAATGGGCCAAAATCAGCCAAAACTGCGATTGTTGATGACCGACACGTAAGCGCACCTTGGGGTTCAACAACCATGGATATCGCTTCGGAACCCCAAAATGCTGAGTAATAGTCCACGAAACAGGTAAGATCGAAAAACCCCGCGAGTGTTGATGACTGACACGTAAACGCGCCCGGAGTTCGTTAACCATGGAAATCGCTTCGGGACCCCAAAACTGTGAGTAATAGTCCATGAAACGGGCCAGAATTGGCCAAAACTATGAGTCTTCGTGACCGACACATAAGCCAACTTGGGGTTCAACAACTATGGAAATCGCTTCGGGCCCCAAAACGGTGAGTAATAGTCCAAGAAACGGGCCAGAATCGGCCAAAAATGTGAGTGTTAATGACCGACACATAAGCACACCTTGGGGTTCAACAACTATGGAAATAACTCCGGGACCCCAAAATAGTGAATAATAGTCCACGAAACGGACCAGAATCGGCCAAAACTATGAGTGTTGATGACCGACACATAAGCGCACCTTGGGGTTAAACAACTATGGAAAT
>NW_021171070.1:0-687 GCF_002162155.2 Triticum dicoccoides
TTTAGAGTTTCGAGTTCTGTTCACATTAGTCACGCCACCGCTGCATCATTATCTCTTCCGCTGTCCACCACCCATCCATCAATTTCCACCACGTGCTACCCATCATTCATTGTCATAATAATAGTTGAGATCGTTCACATCTTCACTTGATCCAATCTGCATCTTATCTAGTTTGTTTTGGAAAGAGGGAGAAAAAAAGAGAGAAAAAAAACAAGAGAAAAAAAGGAGAAAAAAAGTCAGAGAAAAAAAAGGAGAGAAAGAAAAAAAAGTGTGAGAAAAAAAAAGAGAAGAAAAAAAAACAAAAAAATCGGCACAAACTTTTTCAGAGGAAAGTTGGAGACAAAGTTGTTGATATATCCTGCTTGGCTGTTGTTTCACCTCATTATCTTTACTGCCGTTGTGATCTTCATTTATATCTTGCTGTCCAGAGCTACTTAGTGTCCTTCATTGATGCTAGTTGTGCTACGACGTGACCTCATTAGTGTTCTAGGCTCGCGTCTCTAGTTCGGTCTAGCCTAGGACCAGCACAGTACCGTCGTTGAGCGTTTATTCAACATTGCATCTTTGAATTGATTATTGCTAATCTTTTGCTACCATATATAGCCAACCCAGCTCCACATATTTCTACATCGTGTATACGTACGCTCCCCTGGCAATCGCTTTACTCAATATTCGGAGTTACTTGAC
>NW_021171071.1:0-1644 GCF_002162155.2 Triticum dicoccoides
GCTCTTATTACACGTGAAGAACATGGTGGAGATGATTCTGATCATGAGACGCAATACATGGCTCCTGAAGACGCTGACAGGTATGAATGTTTAGTTGCTCAACGTGTTTTGAGTGTGCAGGTCACACAAGCTGAGCAAAATCAGAGGCACAATTTGTTCCATACCAAGGGAGTTGTGAAGGAACGTTCTGTGCGCGTCATAATAGACGGAGGGAGCTGCAACAACTTGGCTAGCATGGAGATGGTGGAGAAGCTTTCTCTCACCACAAGACCACATCCACATCCTTACTACATCCAATGGTTCAACAATAGCGGCAAGGTTAAGGTAACACGTACTGTTCGTGTGCATTTTAGTATCTCTACATATGCTGATTATGTTGATTGTGATGTGGTACCTATGCAAGCATGTTCCTTATTACTTGGTAGACCATGGCAATTTGATAAAAATTCTGTACACCATGTGATGAGGACATGACTACCTTGGATATGACCAAAAGTATTGCATATATGCATATTTGTCAGGTGATTTCTAGTGCAAACTATTCAATAATCTATTTATGTTATCCAGAACAAAAATACTTCACACACTTTTGTGTTTTGTCTAATTGCAGGTGTATGGGACATTTGTACAATCCACATATGAAGATAAGGAAGAAAGAGATGTTTATTTTCTGTCCAAAAAGTTCTCTCACGTCACTTTTGGCCCAAGAGAAGATAGAGTCCAAGTCTCTCACGTTCTGGATTCAGATTCGGACTGCACAGACACACCTGACTCAAAACGCACACAAGTTTTTCATACGGACTCCGAATTGGATGATTCTTTTTTTGTTGGAAACTAGATTTCGTGCACTTTCCAACCCAATTGGAATCACTTTCAAATTCGTCCGGAGCATTGAGTTGTGGACGAAACAATCTGATGCTACAGCAGAATCCGAGTCAAACTACAAGTCCAAAGGTGTTACATCACCTCCACTTGGGCCCATTGACCTTGTACGACCTAGATTTAGTTTTAGGCTGCCTTGGGACGTCCTCCCACCTCCTTGGCCGCCACCCCTTGCTCCTATATAAGTAGATCCATCTAGTAGCTTTTTCCTTGGGATTTGTTTAGTTAAAAGTTAGCCATTGCAACTTCGTGTACTTCGTTTGTGTCCAACGACCAGACCAAGACCGCTTACGGATCCCCACCTTTATCAATACTTCATACATATTTGCAATATTCAGATTGCTTTTATCATATTCTTGCTCGTTCTTCGATTGCTTGCAGGAATAGACCTTCGTGGTCAGGTTGATCGTGCACCGGCGTGGTCAATAACCTCTGGAGATTGGTTTAGCGATTGCTAAGGCGCAACGTCGTGCACGTTTGTAGTCGGATCGTCAAAGTCATCTCCACCAAATCGATAGTTACCATCTCATCGAAAGATCGGGACACCCCGCCTCTATCAAGTGGCACCCATTGAATTAACTATTGATGCAAAAGAACCAATGTTTAATCATTTTGATATGACCTCTAATCTTGGTGATGATTCTGTGTTGAATGACTTATTGCATGTTTGCTTATTTAAGCATGTTGTAGCATGTAAATTTGATGCAAGTAAGGTTTATTCACCAATGTTGGGATGGTTTAATGATGAACATTGTCAATCTT
>NW_021171072.1:0-1425 GCF_002162155.2 Triticum dicoccoides
TGAAAATAATGCCTCTTTGCACACAAAAGCATAGCAAACAGATTTGCTGAAATCTAGCTCATCAATATCAGATTTGGTGGCAAATAAACATGCACTTTTCAATTTAATTTCAGAAGCAACACTAGATGGTTTATTATTAGGCTTCATTTGTTGCTCAAATTCTTTTGCCACAATCTGATTTTCACTCTTATTCGTCTCCTGTTTTGCTTTATTAGCTCTATTAATATCATCTTTCAAAATGGAATCAGGAGTCATAGGAAGCAAAGTAATATTTTTATCCTTATGAACAAGAGTATAGTGATTGTTTCTATCATGGTGTACAGAATTTTTATCAAATTGCCATGGTCTACCAAGTAATAAGGAACATGCTTGCATAGGTACCACATCACAATCAACATAATCAGCATATGTAGAGATACTAAAATGCACACGAACAGTACGTGTTACCTTAACCTTGCCGCTATTGTTGAACCATTGGATGTAGTAAGGATGTGGATGTGGTCTTGTGGTGAGAGAAAGCTTCTCCACCATCTCCATGCTAGCCAAGTTGTTGCAGCTCCCTCCGTCTATTATGAGGCGCACAGAACGTTCCTTCACAACTCCCTTGGTATGGAACAAATTGTGCCTCTGATTTTGCTCAGCTTGTGTGACCTGCACACTCAAAACACGTTGAGCAACTAAACATTCATACCTGTCAGCGTCTTCAGGAGCCATGTATTGCGTCTCATGATCAGAATCATCTCCACCATGTTCTTCACGTGTAATAAGAGCCAATGTCTCCTCATCATAGTCACTAGCGGACTCATATCCACCATCCGCGGTAGCAATCATCACACGCGGAGATTTGCATTCCCTCGCATAATGACCTCCTCCCTTACAACGACGACAAATAATATCACTTGTGTGCCATGTTGATGCCATGGAAGAAGAAGAACGCTGTGCAGGCCTCGCAGGTGCGCTCTTGGCAGATAATGGTGGTTGTGCCTGTTTTCTTGTATCACGGCTGGAGGTGGCACCGGATGGAGGTGCTGGTGCAGTTGAAGTAGAAGATGCACGTGGTGTCCATGATGAAGGTCGGCCTGCAGAAAAGTTAGTTCTCCCCAATGCTTGTCGATCCTGCACTTCACGTTCAGCTTTACAAGCAAGATGGAATAAACGAGTGATATTAGTATACTCCTTATAGTCTAGAATGGTCTGAATCTCTCTATTTAATCCACCCAGAAAACGTGCAAGCATAGCTTCATTCTCCTCAACAATACCACATCTAATCATGCCAGTTTGTAATTCCTGATAATATTCTTCTACAGAATTTTTTCCTTGTCTTAAGCGCTGTAATTTTTGAAGCAATTCACGTTGATAATATGGTGGAACCCAACGCGTACGCATAGCAGTTTTCAAAGCGGCCCAAGTAGTTGGAATAGGATA
>NW_021171073.1:0-957 GCF_002162155.2 Triticum dicoccoides
AAAAATTGAGTGGGCCTAGTCTGAATTATTCTACTTATGATAAAGAATTATATGCTCTTGTTCGGACTTTAGAAACATGGCAACATTATTTATGGCCCAAAGAATTTGTTATACATTCTGATCATGAATCTTTGAAACATATTAAAAGTCAAGCTAAACTGAATCGTAGACATGCTAAATGGGTTGAATTCATTGAGACTTTCCCTTATGTCATTAAACACAAGAAGGGAAAAGAAAATGTTATTGCTGATGCATTATCTCGTCGCTATACTATGCTTTCACAACTTGACTTCAAAATATTTGGTTTGGAGACCATCAAAGATCAATATGTGCATGATGCTGATTTTAAAGATGTAATGCAGAATTGTAAAGAAGGAAGAATGTGGAACAAGTTTGTTGTTAACGATGGATTTGTGTTTCATGCTAACAAGCTATGCATTCCAGCTAGCTCCGTTCGTCTTTTGTTGTTGCAGGAGGCGCATGGAGGAGGATTAATGGGACACTTTGGCGTGAAGAACACGGAGGACGTACTTGCTACACATTTCTTTTGGCCAAAGATGAGATGGGATGTTGAGCGTTTTATTGCTCGCTGCACTACATGTCAAAAAGCTAAGTCACGACTCAATCCTCATGGTTTATATATGCCTTTGCCTGTACCTAGTGTTCCTTGGGAGGATATATCTATGGACTTTGTTTTAGGTTTACCTTGAACAAAGAAGGGGAGGGATAGCATATTTGTTGTCGTGGATAGATTCTCGAAAATGGCACACTTTATACCATGTCATAAAAGCGATGATGCTGTTAATGTTGCTGATTTGTTCTTTCGTGAAATTATTCGCTTGCATGGTGTGCCAAATACTATTGTTTCAGATCGTGATACTAAATTTCTTAGCCACTTTTGGAGTTGTTTATGGGCTAAGTTGGGGACTAAACTGCTTTTTAGTACTACTTGTCACC
>NW_021171074.1:0-2245 GCF_002162155.2 Triticum dicoccoides
CCGGTGGCCGCCAAAGTCGTCGCCAGCGCCAACTCCGGCCACCCCGACCCCAACGGACTCCACCAAGAGCTGCGGCTCGTCCTCAGCTCCACTCCGGTGGTCTCCGCGACCCATTTGGTGGCCGAAACGGCCAAAACCACTTCCGCCGCCGCGTCGGGCTCGCCGGCGGCTAAACGCCGGTGCAGCCGACCCGGGTTTGACCACGGGTGGGCCCTGGTTGACTCCCCTGAGTCAATGACAGGTGGGGCCCAGCCCTGTTAATTAAACAGGTTTAGTTTTAATTAAACTTTAATTAATCTAATCACACTGACACGCGGGACCCACTGTCAGGTTTGACCCGGACGTGTTCCGTTGACCTGCTGACGTCACACTGACGTCAGGCTGACGCCATAATTGATTTTCTGGAATTAATCTAATATAGGAAATTCCAGAATATAGTTTAAACTTCAAAAATTCATAACTTTTATTCTGTAACTCCAAATCAGACAAATTATATATGAAAAATGATCAGAAAAATCCAATCTATCCATCTGTACTATTTTCATGCATGATTAAACAAGTTAACCTGATGTTTAATACAGAACAAGGAAAAAACACTTTAAAGGGCCATGCTTGAGTTTGAAATTTGAATCTTTGATTCAAATTGGTTCAAACCCTTCTGGTCTTAGCTGCATTAGCCCAACACACTCATATTGCTATGTTTCATGCATACATCATATTGTTGCACATTGTTTGGTGATGGTTGTGTATCGGTGTTCTTTGCAGCAGGTTCTGCCCCCGAGGAGTACCGTGATTACCCTAACGAAGAACCGTATCAGTGCATCGAACCATCAGGCAAGCAACCAACCATTTGATCATATCGATACAATCCCATGTTCTCGCTCCTGCTCTCTTTTACTGCATTAAGACAACGCGTTTCAAACTGATGTGTGCTACGGTAGTTGAACCCACTTCCTCTGCATGACCTGTCATTGCCACAGTAACTAGATGAAACCCACTAGCATGTGTAGGAGTTGATTGAGCCATATGTATGTGTTGTTCCTACCTTGCTATGCCTGCTATGCTTAGAGTCGTGTCAGGTCTGGTTCATCTGGGTGATGGGCTAGAGTGAAATGATTATATCAGTAATGAGAGTGGTGTGGTGAACACGATTTGGTAAAGGTATCGATGAGAGGCCATGTAGGAGTACATGGTGGGTTGTTTCATTGAAGCTGACCTTAAGCACTGAGATCTGTATGTGTGATTTAAGAATCAGCTACTACCATGCATTGGGCCCGAAATCAATGGACCCTCTCGGCTTCTTATTCACCCTAGTTCTCCGTCCAGGAGTTGCAAGTAGTTTCTGGTGTTTGTAGCCTACTGGAGGCCGTGGACAGCGCTGACCGTAGGGGTGGGCTGTGATGTGGTAGGTACGTGGCCGGGTGTACCGAATACCCGTTAGGTATCTCGGGAACCCTGTTCACATCGTTCGGGGCCGTATGGGAAACCTCGGCCGGACTCCCTGCGGATGGAACCTGGATAGGCGATAAACCTGGACTGGAGGCTTAGGTGGTTAGGTAGGTCGTGGCCGACACCCACGTTGGGCTTCCGCTTGAAGGTTGCCGAGTACACGTCGTGTAAACGACGGTAAGTGGTGAGAGCGTGTATGAAGAAGTACACCCCTGCAGGGTTATCATGATCTATTCGAATAGCCGCGTCCGCGGTAAAGGACTACTTGGTTGCCTATACAGTTCATAGACAAGTAAATGGAAACTACTAAAAGCCTCAAGATAAGTGTGAGTGCCGAGGATGGCTCTTCCGCAGGAAGACGGGGGTGGATCCTCGGTAGTGTATTGAAGTGGTGAGTAGTGGACTCGTGTGCGCAAAACCTTTTCAAATTGGAGTCTCGTAGGTTAGCCTAGCCAAGAGTCAAAGCTGGCTTGCTGCAATAACTCCACCAACCCTTCTTGATAATATGCATGTATGTAGGACCTGATATAAGTCTTGCTGAGTACCTTTGTACTCATGTTGCTATAATTTACATTTTTACAGAAGACGCTGCAACCCCTTCTGATGGGTTCTACGTAGACGTTGACATCAATGAGTAGGCTAAGGCCCAGGTGGTGATCCTGAGCTTGTGAAGGACCTCGTAGTATAGCTAGGCTTTCCAAGCCTCTTTTATTTTACTAGTTGTCTGTACTCAGACAAGTTACTTCCGCTGCTGGTTTGTATGACTGTATGACTTGAATGCTGGGTCGTGTGACCC
>NW_021171075.1:0-1270 GCF_002162155.2 Triticum dicoccoides
ACACCTTTCCTGGACCGGGGGCTTCGGCTCGTCAGTTGACCGTGCCTCCACTTCTTGATGCCAACATACAACACGCCGACCTGCTTCAACTCATTAGCTGTCCGTGCCACCTCTTCTTCAAGACAACATCCCAAAACCAAAAATTCAAAGACGTACATGGAATTTACACATTTCGAAAAGCACGACTTCATTTTTAGAAAAGTGGATGATACATTTTAACCAAAATAAAGCTGAACTTTTTCTTCAGGTTGTTCCCGTGCGGGAGTCGGGTCCATTGTCTGGGTAATCATTTTCCATCTCCCGATGATAGACAACGATCAACTCGAGTTAAGCTCTCAGCACCTTCAACACAAATGTTGTTGGGAAGTGATGAAAAACTGTGAAGCACACATGACATACATCAAACTTTGTATTGATGCCTTCTAAAAAAACAACAACAAACAAATTGAACTGATGGAATACGATATCGGTATACATGACATACATACTATCAAGACATGCCAACAGACCCCTTAGGTCTGAGGCATCCAGCCTGTTTTATCCCAGATTAGAAAATAATACACTTGTGAATTTGGAAATGAGCAGAGACCGATCATAAAAATATAAAGCTAGAAGAAATGTCAACACAAGATAAGAGAGTCCAGTCGCTTTATATGGTCAGACTTGTGTGGGTCTACCTATAGCTATGGGCTGGTGCATGGAGTGTTTGTGCGCACTCCATACGGCATGAGCAATGGAAGCACCTGGATGGTGTTGCCCCATCTTCCAGATAGGTATAAAAATTGTAGAGCTGCCATTTTCAGTTTTTTCACCCATGGGCGGGGTACCATACATACGATCTCAATTTAGAATTTCTATTTTCAATACCTTACAAATAGTTTTACTTCTTTTGTTGAAGAATCCATAAATTTAGAATTTGATAGATCGACCGCTTGTCCACAGATGATATAAAAGGATAAGTACCACAAATAAATATGGAAATTGCAACGTCCTCATCTTAGAAGCTTGCACTTACCAGAGATCTATTAGTTCTATTGTCACTACGATGGGACTATTTTCACAAAAATCGCTTTCAGATTTTTCATCTTCTGTCATTTCTTCCAAAATCCTATCAATGGAAATAAATTCCGATGAAGAGTTCACTCCGCAGGCTGTGGCTCACTTGAAAACAACAATTAGGACATTTGCTCCTTCTTAGCTTGTATATCATATTTGCCCTTCTCTTGTGTTCCTTATGTGATTAGATTGTATGTATGGACAATCTTTTGCT
>NW_021171076.1:0-2324 GCF_002162155.2 Triticum dicoccoides
CTGACTTCTGCTCCCGTACTGGTACCGCCAGACTTCTCTAAGGACTTTGTTATCTACTGCGACGCCTCGCGACAAGGACTAGGTTGCATTCTCATGCAAGATCGACACGTAATTGCCTACGCTTCACGGCAATTGCACCCACATGAGGAGAATTATCCTACTCATGATCTAGAGCTTGCAGCCGTAGTCTATGCACTTAAGACCTGGCGACATTACCTCCTCGGTAATCGTTGCGAAATATTCACTGATCACCAAAGTCTGAAGTACATCTTCACCCAACCGGATTTGAATCTCAGGCAAAGACGTTGGGTTGAATTGATCACCGACTTCGACTTAGGAATAACCTACACCCCAGGGAAAGCCAACGTCATGGCTGATGCGCTAAGTCGTAAATCTTATTGTAACAACCTGATGTTACAACAAAGTCAACCGCTTCTCCATGAGGAATTTCGGAAGCTTAACCTTCACATTGTTCCTCAAGGATTTCTTTCCACCTTGGTGGCGAAACCTACTCTTACGGATCAAATCATTGCTGCCCAGAAGCGAGATAAGGGAATAGCTAAGATCAAGGAGAACATTGCTAGCGGAGGTGCTAGTTGTTTCTCCACAAATGATCATGGGGTTGTGTACTTTGAGAACCGTCTAGTGGTTCCCAAGAACCAGCATCTACGGCAGTTGATCCTTAAGGAGGCTCATGAATCCCCTCTCACCATTCATCCCGGTAGTACTAAGATGTATCAGGACCTACGCCAGAGGTTCTGGTGGACTAGGATGAAGAGAGAAATTGCTCAGTATGTTGCAAATTGCGACGTCTGTCGTCGTGTTAAAGCAGAGCATCAACGGCCTGCTGGCACCCTTCAACCCTTAGCTATTCCTGAATGGAAATGGGATAAAATCGGTATGGATTTCATTACCGGTTTTCCCAGGACCAAGAGAGGGAATAATGCTATCTTTGTCGTTGTCGATCGTCTTTCCAAAGTAGCCCATTTCCTACCTGTTCGAGAGAGTATAACCGCTAGTCAGTTGGCAGACTTATACATCTCCCGAATAGTGTCCCTCCATGGTGTTCCTTTGGAAATTAACTCGGATCGAGGAAGTCTTTTCACCTCTCGATTTTGGGAAAGTTTCCAAAATGCTATGGGAACTCGTCTCTCCTTTAGCACCGCTTTCCACCCTCAGTCGAGTGGTCAAGTGGAACGCGTCAACCAAATTCTAGAAGACATGCTTCGAGCCTCTGTTATCTCATTCGGAATGGACTGGGAGAAGTGCCTTCCATTTGCCGAATTCGCTTACAACAACAGCTATCAATCTAGCTTGGGTAAAGCCCCTTTTGAAGTTCTCTATGGACGACGGTGTCGAACACCCCTTAACTGGTCAGAGACCGGGGAAAGACAATTCTTTGGCCCGGATATGATTCAGGAAGCAGAAGAATAAGTTCGCATCGTTCGTGAAAAGTTGAAAACAGCCCAATCCCGTCAAAAGAGTCAATATGACCGAAAACATAGGGCTATGATTTTCGAGGTTGACGAGAAGGCTTATCTTCGGGTCACCCCTCTGAAGGGAACCCATCGTTTCGGTATCAAAGGCAAATTGGCTCCTCGTTACATTGGACCTTTTCGCATTCTTGCCAAACGAGGAGAAGTTGCCTACCAGTTGGAACTACCTCCGCACCTCTCCAGAGTTCACGATGTCTTCCACGTTTCTCAACACAGGCGTTGCTTCTCGGATCCTATCCGTGAAGTGGACCACGAAACGCTTGATCTCCAAGATGATCTTACATATCGAGAGTACCCCATTCGTATCCTCGATCAAGCCGAACGTACCACCCGGCGTCATAATATCAAGTTTCTCAAAGTTCAATGGTCGCACCATTCTGAGGATGAAGCAACTTGGGAAAGGGAGGATCGTCTTCGACTTGAATATCCCGCCTTCTTCTCGGAGGAACCCAAATCTCGGGACGAGATTCTTTTGAGTGGGGGTGAGTTGTCACAACCTAGCTAGTCATGCATTAGAGTGTTGCATCATGTTTACTCTTTCATCAGAAACTTGAAATGGGGATGACAGAACCCCCAGTCCCCTCTGAAACCAACTAGGGTTACTAAAATAATTTTTCAATGAACCTGAAATGCCCTTCTAAAATGCCCATCATTTTTGCCTTGGTTCAGAACCTCTGCCAAAAGTGGTGCACATTTTCCTAGGCCATCCTAGGGTTTTTGAATTAAATCATAAATATTTGAATTTGGGCATTTAAAATAATATAAAATATTTAAATGCTCAAATATCTCCAAACTAAAATGTTTCATGTTGGAAATAATCCAACTATG
>NW_021171077.1:0-2324 GCF_002162155.2 Triticum dicoccoides
CTGACTTCTGCTCCCGTACTGGTACCGCCAGACTTCTCTAAGGACTTTGTTATCTACTGCGACGCCTCGCGACAAGGACTAGGTTGCATTCTCATGCAAGATCGACACGTAATTGCCTACGCTTCACGGCAATTGCACCCACATGAGGAGAATTATCCTACTCATGATCTAGAGCTTGCAGCCGTAGTCTATGCACTTAAGACCTGGCGACATTACCTCCTCGGTAATCGTTGCGAAATATTCACTGATCACCAAAGTCTGAAGTACATCTTCACCCAACCGGATTTGAATCTCAGGCAAAGACGTTGGGTTGAATTGATCACCGACTTCGACTTAGGAATAACCTACACCCCAGGGAAAGCCAACGTCATGGCTGATGCGCTAAGTCGTAAATCTTATTGTAACAACCTGATGTTACAACAAAGTCAACCGCTTCTCCATGAGGAATTTCGGAAGCTTAACCTTCACATTGTTCCTCAAGGATTTCTTTCCACCTTGGTGGCGAAACCTACTCTTACGGATCAAATCATTGCTGCCCAGAAGCGAGATAAGGGAATAGCTAAGATCAAGGAGAACATTGCTAGCGGAGGTGCTAGTTGTTTCTCCACAAATGATCATGGGGTTGTGTACTTTGAGAACCGTCTAGTGGTTCCCAAGAACCAGCATCTACGGCAGTTGATCCTTAAGGAGGCTCATGAATCCCCTCTCACCATTCATCCCGGTAGTACTAAGATGTATCAGGACCTACGCCAGAGGTTCTGGTGGACTAGGATGAAGAGAGAAATTGCTCAGTATGTTGCAAATTGCGACGTCTGTCGTCGTGTTAAAGCAGAGCATCAACGGCCTGCTGGCACCCTTCAACCCTTAGCTATTCCTGAATGGAAATGGGATAAAATCGGTATGGATTTCATTACCGGTTTTCCCAGGACCAAGAGAGGGAATAATGCTATCTTTGTCGTTGTCGATCGTCTTTCCAAAGTAGCCCATTTCCTACCTGTTCGAGAGAGTATAACCGCTAGTCAGTTGGCAGACTTATACATCTCCCGAATAGTGTCCCTCCATGGTGTTCCTTTGGAAATTAACTCGGATCGAGGAAGTCTTTTCACCTCTCGATTTTGGGAAAGTTTCCAAAATGCTATGGGAACTCGTCTCTCCTTTAGCACCGCTTTCCACCCTCAGTCGAGTGGTCAAGTGGAACGCGTCAACCAAATTCTAGAAGACATGCTTCGAGCCTCTGTTATCTCATTCGGAATGGACTGGGAGAAGTGCCTTCCATTTGCCGAATTCGCTTACAACAACAGCTATCAATCTAGCTTGGGTAAAGCCCCTTTTGAAGTTCTCTATGGACGACGGTGTCGAACACCCCTTAACTGGTCAGAGACCGGGGAAAGACAATTCTTTGGCCCGGATATGATTCAGGAAGCAGAAGAATAAGTTCGCATCGTTCATGAAAAGTTGAAAACAGCCCAATCCCGTCAAAAGAGTCAATATGACCGAAAACATAGGGCTATGATTTTCGAGGTTGACGAGAAGGCTTATCTTCGGGTCACCCCTCTGAAGGGAACCCATCCTTTCGGTATCAAAGGCAAATTGGCTCCTCGTTACATTGGACCTTTTCGCATTCTTGCCAAACGAGGAGAAGTTGCCTACCAGTTGGAACTACCTCCGCACCTCTCCAGAGTTCACGATGTCTTCCACGTTTCTCAACTCAGGCGTTGCTTCTCGGATCCTATCCGTGAAGTGGACCACGAAACGCTTGATCTCCAAGATGATCTTACATATCGAGAGTACCCCATTCGTATCCTCGATCAAGCCGAACGTACCACCCGGCGTCATAATATCAAGTTTCTCAAAGTTCAATGGTCGCACCATTCTGAGGATGAAGCAACTTGGGAAAGGGAGGATCGTCTTCGACTTGAATATCCCGCCTTCTTCTCGGAGGAACCCAAATCTCGGGACGAGATTCTTTTGAGTGGGGGTGAGTTGTCACAACCTAGCTAGTCATGCATTAGAGTGTTGCATCATGTTTACTCTTTCATCAGAAACTTGAAATGGGGATGACAGAACCCCCAGTCCCCTCTGAAACCAACTAGGGTTACTAAAATAATTTTTCAATGAACCTGAAATGCCCTTCTAAAATGCCCATCATTTTTGCCTTGGTTCAGAACCTCTGCCAAAAGTGGTGCACATTTTCCTAGGCCATCCTAGGGTTTTTGAATTAAATCATAAATATTTGAATTTGGGCATTTAAAATAATATAAAATATTTAAATGCTCAAATATCTCCAAACTAAAATGTTTCATGTTGGAAATAATCCAACTATG
>NW_021171078.1:0-1534 GCF_002162155.2 Triticum dicoccoides
CCCTTTCTTTTTCCGGTGCATTCAATTCAAGTTTTTCGGTGGTGACTATATTCTTTTCCTCAGCTCAAGTGTTCTCCTTGTTCGTTCACCTCTCGCCAGTTTATCCTTTCGGAGTGCTCAAGACATCTCAGGAGATTCGTCTGTGTTCGAATTAATTCGAGGTTGTCACCTCATTCAAATATTTCAAGTGTTCCGGTGCATCATCTATCTCTTCAACAATCCTTTCCAACGGTGTTTTATATTAGTGGGCCCTAACCCACAGGTCTTTTCCCAGGATCTTACCTGACTCTTCTAATTCCCTCGGAGTTATTTTCAATTCTTTTCAAGTGTGATGTAAGAATGGATCACATCAGTCATATGCCTTCTCCAAGATCTCGTTCAAATTCTTTTCATTGTTGGCTCAACCTCTTCGCTTTTCATTCTCCCGGAGTATCTCAGTACTTTTGGTGGTGTTTCTCGTCGTCATTTGAAGACCGAAGAAGAGTTTTTCCTCTAAATCTTGCCCGTTCTCTCGAAGTTTCGTGGTTTTAGCTTCATGTTATCGTCTCGAATTATTCCATTTGTCAGATATTCTTCTCTTAACCATCCGGAGTATGTCAGAAGTTGTTTTTCCATTTCTTTTCACAGGAGGCCATCGTTCCAGAAGAATTCTTCGTCCCCATATTTCATCTACCTTTATCCAATTATCCAGGTGCTTCGTTCAAATGTTCTTTAATCAGCTTGAGTTCTTCCTGTTCTTTTGCATCTAAATCCCCTCGAGCATATTGGTTCTTCTAATTCTTCCCGGTGATTCATTCGCATTCGTCAGTCATTTCCGAATTCTTACGGTGGTTCGTTCAAGATTCTTTTCCTTGTTTATCATATTAATCCATTCGTTCTTTTCAATCCTACCGGTGGTTCATGAAGACCTTCTCAAGTTTGCGACATGTCACTTCTCAATCCTTTTCAAGAAGAATAAGTAGTATGCAAGAATCCATTGTTTGTCATCAATTTAATTTGGTGAAGGGTAAGCATACAATAAATCTTATTCTTACTAGTAGAGTGCCCGTGCGTTGCCACGGGCTCTTGAAATATTTACCAGAGTTACATGTTAAAATCCACACATACAAACAATATAACACAAACTGAAGTCCATTATTGCAATGTCACAAGCTGTGTGATGTTACAACTTAACATCTATTACAAAAATATTAATATCTAGATGATGCGTTTAAGAAATTCTTTGACAGGAAAGTCTACTCTAGCTTCATTCCCGCGATGTTTTAGCAAGTATAATAAAAAGTGCTTCCTCAATTCATACCCATCCTGTAGGAAAAATAAATGTAGTTTGTATGAAAAATTCACGGAGAAGGTCTTAAAACATGTAACCCACAATACTCACCGCGCAAACCGGCTTGACCAATTCTTTACCGTTCCACCAGAGCATAAAATGAAAAACAAAAAATCCAGACACATTCCTGGAAAACTTTCAATTAATATTATAAATAATATAATGATAACAAAAGTAAATATTCTTATTATGAATTCATTACCC
>NW_021171079.1:0-1400 GCF_002162155.2 Triticum dicoccoides
TTAAATGAATAACCGTATTGCGATAGACATAATCCAATCATGTCTATGCTCAACGCAAACACCAATCTCGGTGGTAGAGGGAGCGTGCGATGCTTGATCATATCAACCTTGGAAACACTTCCAACATATATCGTCAGCTCACCTTTAGCTAGTCTCCGTTTATTCCGTAGCTTTTATTTCGAGTTACTAACACTTAGCAACCGAACCGGTATCCAATACCCTGGTGCTACTAGGAGTACTAGTAAAGTACACATTAACATAATGTATATCCAATATACTTCTATCGACCTTGCCAGCCTTCTCATCTACCAAGTATCTAGGGTAATGCTGCTCCAGTGGTTGTTCCCCTTATTACAGAAGCACTTAGTCTCGGGTTTGGGTTCAACCTTGGGTTTCTTCACTAGAGCAGCAGTTGAATTGCCGTTTCATGAAGTATCCCTTTGTTCCCTTGCCTTTCTTGAAACTAGTGGTTTCACCAACCATCAACAATTGATGCTCCTTCTTGATTTCTACTTTCGCGGTGTCAAACATCATGAATATTTCAAGGATCATCATATCTATCCCTGATATGTTATAGTTAATCACGAAGCTCTAGTAGCTTGGTGGCAATGACTTTGAGGAAACATCACTATCTCATCTGGAGGATCAACTCCCACTCGATTCAAGTGATTGTTGTGCTCAGACAATCTGAGCACAAGCTCAACGATTGAGCTTTTCTCCCTTAGTTTGCAGGCTAAGAAAATCGTCGGAGGTCTTATACCTCTTGACGTGGGCACGAGCCTGAAATCCCAATTTCAGCCCTCGAAACATCTCATATGTTCCGCGACATTTCGAAAACGTCTTTGGTGCCTCTACTTAAACCATTTAATTGAACTATCACGTAGTTATCAAAACGTGTATGTCCGATGTTCGCAACATCGACAAACGACGTTGGGGTTCAGCACACTAAGCGGTGCATTAAGGACATAAGCTTTCTACTGATCGCATAATCGCTACTATCAACTTTCAACTATATTTTCTCTAGGAACATATCTAAACAGTGGAACTAAAGCGCGAGCTTATGACATAATTTGCAAAAGGTCTTTTGACTATGTTCAGGATAATTAAGTTCATCTTATGAACTCCCACTTAGATAGACATCCCTCTGGTCATCTAAGTGATCACATGATCCGAGTCAACTAGGCCGTGTCCGATCATCACGTGAGACGGACTAGTCATCATCGGTGAACATCTTCATGTTGATCGTATCTACCATACGACTCATGCTCGACCTTTCGGTCTCCGTGTTCCGAGGCCATGTCTGCACATGCTAGGCTCGTCAAGTTAACCCTAAGTGTTTTCGCTGTGTAAAACTGTCTTACACCCGTTGTATGTGAACGTAAGAATCCATCACACCCGAT
>NW_021171080.1:0-1050 GCF_002162155.2 Triticum dicoccoides
AAATCGTCCAATGAAAGCACGTAAAACTTCGTTCATTAATCTCATGAAAGTACTAGGTGCATTAGTTAACCCAAAAGGCATGACTAACCACTCATATAATCCAAACTTAGTTTTGAATGCTGTTTTCCATTCATCTCCCAATTTCATACGAATTTGATGGTATCCACTACGCAAATCAACTTTGGAGAATATTGTAGAGCCACTCAATTCATCAAGCATATCATCTAGCCTAGGAATAGGATGACGAAAACGAATAGTAATATTATTAATGCCTCTACAATCAACACACATACGTGATGTACCATCCTTTTTCGGCACTAGAATAATAGGAACAGCACAAGGACTAAGGGATTCGCGTATATAACCTTTGTCGAGAAGCTCTTGTACTTGACGCATAATCTCCTTCGTCTCCTCTGAATTGGTACGGTATGGTGCACGGTTTGGCAGTGAAGCACCGGGAATTAAGTCAATCTGATGCTCAATCCCTCGAATAGGCGGTAATCCCGGTGGCACGTCTTGTGGAAAGACGTCAGCGAACTCCTGCAAAATGTTAGCGACAGCCGGAGGCAAAGAGGAAGGCACGTCCTCGAATGAAAATAATGCCTCTTTGCACACAAAAGCATAGCAAACAGATTTGCTGAAATCTAGCTCATCAATATCAGATTTGGTGGCAAATAAACATGCACTTTTCAATTTAATTTCAGAAGCAACACTAGATGGTTTATTATTAGGCTTCATTTGTTGCTCAAATTCTTTTGCCACAATCTGATTTTCACTCTTATTCGTCTCCTGTTTTGCTTTATTAGCTCTATTAATATCATCTTTCAAAATGGAATCAGGAGTCATAGGAAGCAAAGTAATATTTTTATCCTTATGAACAAGAGTATAGTGATTGTTTCTACCATGGTGTACAGAATTTTTATCAAATTGCCATGGTCTACCAAGTAATAAGGAACATGCTTGCATAGGTACCACATCACAATCAACATAATCAGCATATGTAGAGATACTAAAATGCACACGAATAGTACGTGTTACCTTAACCTTGCC
>NW_021171081.1:0-1132 GCF_002162155.2 Triticum dicoccoides
GCAACAAGCGGAAGCATTACATGTCTGGGTACAGACATCTACAAAAGAAAAAGGCTGAAGAGCCTGACTATCTACAACATCCGATCAAGATCGTAGCTGAGGTACTAGCTACTAGTCGAAGTCCACGAGAACACTAGTAAGACCGAAGTCTCAGCTGCAAAAACATAAATAAAGCAACATGAGTACAAAGGTACTCAGCAAGACTTACATCAGATCCTATCATACATGCACTTGTATCAAGAGGGTAACGTGGGGTTTAGTTGCAGCAAGCCAGCTTTGACTCTGTGGCTATCCTGTTCTACGACTACCAGAAACTCTGGAGGTGAAACAACGAACACGAGTCCACTAATCACCATACAATACACTACTATGGATTCATCCCCGTCTCCCTACGAGAAGGCCATCCATAGCACTCACACTTGTCTTGAGCATTTTAGAGTATCCACTTCAAGTTGTCTTTGTACCATGTAAGCATCCAAGAAGTCCATAACCGCGGACCCGGCTATTCGAATAGATCATGTTAACCCTGCAGGGGTGTACTTCTTCACACACGCTCTCGCCACTTACTGCCATGTACACGTCATGTATCTCGGCAACCTTCAAGCGGAAGCCTGGCGAGGGTGTCGGCCACGACCTGACTAACCACACAAGACTCTAGTCCAGGTTTATCGCCTATTCGGGTTCCATCCGCAAGGAGATCCGGCCGGGGTGTCGCTTACGGCCCCAAACGATGTGTACAGGGTTCCCGAGCCCACCAACCGGGTGCCACTCGGTACACCGGGCCACGTGTGCCTAGTCTGTCCCAAGCCCACCCTGCCGGGTGCCACTTGGTAGAAAAATAGCACTACCTACAAACACCAGAAACTAGTTGCGACTCCTGGACAGAGACCAAGTTGGTTAATAAGTCGAGAGGGCTTGGAGCGCCCGGAGCCCAATGTGTGGTAGTATCGAGTCATTGGACAACATACACAGAACTCAGGGCTTAAGGACGGTTCCAGTGAGACAACCCACCATGTACTCCTACATGGCCTCTCACCGCTACCTTTACCAAATCGTGTTCACACACTTCACTCTCAGCATCAGAACATATCGTGACACTCCAATTCATTCCCAATGAATCAGACCTGACACA
>NW_021171082.1:0-1072 GCF_002162155.2 Triticum dicoccoides
AAGCTGAGCAAAATCAGAGGCACAATTTGTTCCATACCAAGGGTGTTGTGAAGGAACGTTCTGTGCGCGTCATAATAGACGGAGGGAGCTGCAACAACTTGGCTAGCATGGAGATGGTGGAGAAGCTTTCTCTCACCACAAGACCACATCCACATCCTTACTACATCCAATGGTTCAACAACAGCGGCAAGGTTAAGGTAACACGTACTGTTCGTGTGCATTTTAGTATCTCTACATATGCTGATTATGTTGATTGTGATGTGGTACCTATGCAAGCATGTTCCTTATTACTTGGTAGACCATGGCAATTTGATAAAAATTCTGTACACCATGGTAGAAACAATCACTATACTCTTGTTCATAAGGGTAAAAATATTACTTTGCTTCCTATGACTCCTGATTCCATTTTGAAAGATGATATTAATAGAGCTAATAAAGCAAAACAGGAGACGAATAAGACTGAAAATCAGATTGTGGCAAAAGAATTTGAGCAACAAATGAAGCCTAATAATAAACCATCTAGTGTTGCTTCTGAAATTAAATTGAAAAGTGCATGTTTATTTGCCACCAAATCTGATATTGATGAGCTAGATTTCAGTAAATCTGTTTGCTATGCTTTTGTGTGCAAAGAGGCATTATTTTCATTCGAGGACATGCCTTCCTCTTTGCCTCCTGCTGTCACTAACATTTTGCAGGAGTTCGCTGACGTCTTTCCACAAGACGTGCCACCGGGATTACCGCCTATTCGAGGGATTGAGC
The DNA here is from genome assembly GCF_002162155.2 of Triticum dicoccoides. Classification (NCBI taxonomy): domain Eukaryota; kingdom Viridiplantae; phylum Streptophyta; class Magnoliopsida; order Poales; family Poaceae; genus Triticum; species Triticum dicoccoides. The sequence continues at coordinate 760 of NW_021171082.1, forward strand.
ATCAGATTGACTTAATTCCCGGTGCTTCACTGCCAAACCGTGCACCATACCGTACCAATCCAGAGGAGACGAAGGAGATTATGCGTCAAGTACAAGAGCTTCTCGACAAAGGTTATATACGCGAATCCCTTAGTCCTTGTGCTGTTCCTATTATTCTAGTGCCCAAAAAGGATGGTACATCACGTATGTGTGTTGATTGTAGAGGCATTAATAATATTACTATTCGTTATCGTCATCCTATTCCTAGGCTAGATGATATGCTTGATGAATTGAGTGGCTCTACAATATTCTCCAAAGTTGATTTGCGTAGTGG
>NW_021171083.1:0-984 GCF_002162155.2 Triticum dicoccoides
GACGCCTCATAGGTCTTTCACAAAGCACATACCTTGATAAGATTTTGAAGAGATTCAGAATGGATCAGTCCAAGAAGGGGTTCTTGCCTATGTTACAAGGTATGAGACTGAGCTCAGCTCAGTCACCGACCACGGCAAAAGATAAAGAAGAGATGAGTGTCATCCCCTATGCTTCAGCCATAGGATCTATTATGTATGCCATGCTGTGTACCAGACCCGATGTAAACCTTGCCGTAAGTTTGGTAGCAAGATACCAAAGTAATCCCGGCAAGGAACACTGGACAGCGGTCAAGAATATCCTAAAGTACCTGAAAAGGACAAAGGACATGTTTCTCGTTTATGGAGGAGACGAAGAGCTCGTCGTAAAGGGTTACGTCGACGCTAGCTTCGACTCAGATCTGGATGACTCTAAGTCACAAACCGGATACGTGTATATGTTGAATGGTGGAGTAGTAAGCTGGTGCAGCTGCAAGCAGAGCGTCGTGGTGGGATCTACATGTGAAGCGGAGTACATGGCAGCCTCGGAGGCAGCACATGAAGCAATATGGGTGAAGGAGTTCATCACCGACCTAGGAGTCATACCCAATGCGTCGGGGCCGATCAAGCTCTTTTGTGACAACACTGGAGCTATTGCACTTGCCAAGGAGCCCAGGTTTCACAAGAAGACAAGGCACATCAAGCGTCGCTTCAACTCCATCCGTGAAAATGTTCAAGATGGAGACATAGAGATTTGCAAAGTGCACACGGATCTGAATGTCGCAGATCCGCTGACTAAACCTCTCTCGCGTGCAAAACATGATCAACACCAGGACTCTATGGGTGTTCGATTCATCACAATGTAACTAGATTGGTGACTCTAGTGCAAGTGGGAGACTGTTGGAAATATGCCCTAGAGGCAATAATAAAAGTATTATTATATTTCATTGTTCATGATAATTGTCTTTTATTCATGCTATAACTGTATTATCCGGAAATCGTAATACA
>NW_021171084.1:0-986 GCF_002162155.2 Triticum dicoccoides
CGCTATAAGAGGGGCTGAGCAAAGCGGTAACATAGCCAATCAACGGTTTGCTAGGACATTGGTGGGTTAGAGGCTGAACATGGCAATTTGGGTGGCTGACAAGCAAGTGGTAGGCATCGTAGCATTGGCATGGCAAAAGAGCGAGCAAACTAGCATAGCAAAGATAGTAGTGATTTCGAGGGTATGATCATCTTGCCTGAAATCCCGCAAGGAAGAAGGACGAGACCATGAAGAAGACAAACGGACGTAGACGAACGGATCCTCACAACCTCGACGTTATCGGAACCAACCCGAAGAAGTAAACACCGGAAAAGAAGCACACAACATAGTAAACAACCACCACAACAACATGGCACGATGCACAATCAAGTATGATGCATGTCCGGTTTAATGAAGCATGGCATGGCAAAGTGCAACAAACAACACTACAAATTAAGTGGAGCTCAATACGCAACGAGTTGCATATTGATGAAACACCACGACACGTTATTTAGTTTGATCTCGTTTATGTACTCAACAATATTAAATGTTGATTAACATGGCAACAGGTGAAGCAAAGTAAAACTACCTATCTAGTCAAGTTTAAATGAGGCCGGAAGCAACAAACAACAATTTCGGAAACTCCCCATATGCATATTTTAGATTAGGTCCTGTTCTGCCCTAAACACAATTTTAGGGTTGTTAAACATGCAAAGTAAGGCCACCATGTTAAACTAGGCAAAATTCTACCCCATTTACATATAAAGTTTATTTAAAACGGAGCTACGGTTATTTAGTTATGAAATAAAGCATTTTAACATGGCATTTGAGCAAAATTAAACAAACAGCATTTTAAGCATTTTAGCATGGGATGAAAATGGCATATTATTAATCTAGATGAAAAACTAAGCATTTTTCATGTTTAAATTATTTACATATGATGCATAGTTTGTGAGTTATTAAATGCATGAAGTTGAAGGACTTTTCTGTAAAACAGTTAATTCACT
>NW_021171085.1:0-1690 GCF_002162155.2 Triticum dicoccoides
TGTGCGGGTAGGGAGCCCCTAGCTTATTTATGCCGGACTCGTCTAGCCGTGTCCGGGGTCTTTGAATGACCCTCTTAATGAAATGATGCCACGTGGACCGGGCATTTTAAGTGCAAGAGACACGTAATGTGGTATGGCGTTAAAGCGGACAAAAGCTTCGTGTCCCAGTAGTGCTTGATAGGTACTTTTGAATGGGGCGACATGGAAGATTAGCTTTTCCCGTCGGAAGTTGTCCGGTGACCCGAACACAACTTCTAGTAATAAGGAGCCTGTGCACTTGGCGTAAGGGCCTGGCGTGACTCCTTTAAAGGAAGTGCAGCTATGTCGGATTTTGGTAAGGTGTATCCCCAACTTGCGGATTGTGTTCGGATATAACAGGTTTAAATTGCTGCCGCCGTCCATCAGGACATGTGTAAATTGTAGTCCGTCGATTATAGGATCCAATATCAGAGCAGTCCATCCTGCATTTCGGACACTTCTGGAATAATCTAGGTGGTCAAAAGTGATTGGTTTTGACATCCAATCTCGAGGTTCTGCTGGGGTGGACCGTGCGAGACCCATCTTAGCGGGTGCCGCATTGTTTTTTCGTATTATCACATGAAGTGAGTTTACTGCTTTGACTTCTTGTGGGAAAGTCTTTTGTTTTCCGGTGCCCTGCTGGTGGGGTTCGTCGTCGTCCTCGCTTGGTGCGTCAAGCCCCTTGTGTTCGGCGTTGAGTCGGCCGGACTGTTTGAAAACCCAACAATCTCGGTGGGTGTGGTTTGCAGGCCTTCCGGAGGTACTGTGGATTTGACAGATCCGATCCAAAATTTTGTTTAAGTTGGATAGCTCATCACTGTTGTCCTTAAGAGGCAGTGTTTTGTTGTTTGGCCGCGAGCTTTTGAATCCGGCGTTGACCACCGTGTTCTTTGGGCTTTTCTCTTTATTCCGGCGCTGATCTTTTCTGCGCCGTGATTTTCCGTTTCCATCTCTGATCTCGGATGTACTTGGGTCGCTGGTGCTGCATCTTGCTAGCCGGCTGTATTCCCCCGCGCAAAAGCGGGTCATGAGGCTTGTTAGCGCGGACATTGTCCTCGGCTTCTCTTGTCCGAGGTGTCTAGCGAGCCATTCGTCTCGGACATTGTGTTTAAAAGCTGCTAAGGGTTCAGCGTCCGTACAGTCGACTATTTGGTTCTTTTTAGTAAGGAACCTATTCCAGAATTTGCGCGCTAACTCTCCGGCTGTTGAGTTATATGACTTAGATCGTCTGCATCCGGAGGGCGGACATAAGTCCCTTGAAAATTTGCTCTAAACGCGTCCTCAAGCTCTTCCCAACTTCCAACAGTGTTTTCTGGGACGCTTTTGAGCCAATGCCGAGCTGGCCCTTTGAGCTTGAGGGGTAGATATTTTATGGCGTGGAGATCATCTCCTCTAGCCATGTGTATGTGTAGTATATAATCCTCTATCCAGACTCCAGGGTCTGTTGTTCCGTCGTAAGCCTCTATGTTTATGGGTTTAAACCCTGCTGGGAATTCATGATCCAGCACCTCATTGGTGAAACATAGTGGGTGTGCGGTGCCCCTGTATTTGGGTGTACCGCTGTCTTCGAACACTTGGCGTGTTGTGTTGCTTCCTGGGCCCCTCTTTTTTGGCCTGTAAATGGACCTGGCTGGGCCATCTGTTTTCCCAGGATCATGAGTCGGCTTGTGTG
>NW_021171086.1:0-1303 GCF_002162155.2 Triticum dicoccoides
GTTCATGCTATTGTAATAGGATTCACGACTTGCATGTCGATGAGTATGACAACCGGCAGGAGCCATAGGAGTTGTCATTATTCTTTTAATGACCTGCGTGTCATCGAGAAACGCCATGTAAATTACTTTACTTTATTGCTAAACGCGTTAGCCATAGTAGTAGAAGTAATAGTTGGCGAGCAACTTCATGGAGACACGATGATGGAGATCATGATGATGGAGATCATGGTGTCAAGCCGGTGACAAGATGATCATGGAGCCCCAAGATGGAGATCAAAGGAGCTATGTGATATTGGCCATATCATGTCACGTTTATTATTTGATTGCATGTGATGTTTATCATGTTTTGCATCTTGTTTACTTAGAACAACGGTAGTAAATAAGATGATCCCTCACAATAAATTCAAGAAGTGTTCCCCCTAACTGTGCACCATTGCGACAGTTCGCTGTTTCAAAACACCACGTGATGATCGGGTGTTTTATTCAGACGTTCACATACAATGGGTGTAAGACAGATTTACACATGCAAACACTTAGGTTGACTTGACGAGCCTAGCATGTACAGACATGGCCTCGGAACACAGAAGACCGAAAGGTCGAGCATGAGTCGTATAGAAGATACGATCAACATGAAGATGTTCACCGATGTTGACTAGTCCGTCTCACGTGATGATCGGACACGGACTAGTTTAACTCGGATCATGTAATACTTAGATGACTAGAGGGATGTCTAATCTAAGTGGGAGTTCACTAATAATTTGATTAGTTGAACTTAATTATCATGAACTTAGTCTAAAATCTTTGCAATATGTCTTGTAGATCAAATGGCCAACGTAGTTCTCAACTTCAACGCGTTCCTAGAGAAAACTAAGCTGAAAGACGATGGCAGCAACTATACGGACTGGGTCCGGAACCTGAGGATCATCCTCATAGCTGCCAAGAAAGATTATGTCCTACAAGCACCGCTTGGTGACGCACCCGTTCTCCCTGCAGAACAAGATGTTATGAACGCTTGGCAGGCACGTTTCGATGACTACTCCCTCGTTCAGTGCGGCATGCTTTACAGCCTAGAGCCGGGGCTCCAAAAGCGTTTTAAGAGACATGGAGCATATGAGATGTTCGAAGAGCTGAAAATGGTTTTCCAAGCTCATGCCCGGGTCGAGAGATATGAAGTCTCCGACAAATTCTTCAGCTGTAAGATGGAGGAAAACAGTTCTGTCAGTGAGCACATACTCACTATGTCTGGGTTGCATAACCGCTTGACTCAGCTGGGAGTTAATCTCCCGGATGATGCGGTCATTGA
>NW_021171087.1:0-2015 GCF_002162155.2 Triticum dicoccoides
AGGAGGGTGAGGCGAGTGGGGGCGAGAGCCAGGACGAGGAGGAATGGGACTCGGACGTTGCAGGGGACGACGACGACGATGATGATGACGACGGCGATGATGATGACGCCGAAGACGAGGAGGAAGAGGAGGAGGTCGTGCCACCGCGCTCGGAAAGGCGGTCGAAGCTCGTCCACGACCCTTCGACTGAACGTGGCAAGGGGGTTGCGACGCAGTCGACCAAGCGCCCTAGGACCACTTCTCCAGCGCCGACTGAAAAGGCGCCGAAGCAGCCTAGGGGGGCTCCACCAAAGCCGACCAAGCTCCTGCCGAAGATGAAGGTGTCCATCCCCACCATATCAGGGTAATTGTGTCGTTTGAGTCTTCTCATTTTGTGTGAACTTTATCTCTGGTCGACGCTGAAGTTAGTCGACTGATCCTTTGGAGTTGCAGTGCTGCTACTTCTGAGACCTCGGCCCGGGCTGATGACCACGAGATGGAGGATGCAGCAACTTCGAACCCAGGTATTGTATTCTTAACACCGTTCTTAGTCAACTGACTCGCGATCTCTGATCCTGATTCTTCTCCGCAGCTCCACCCAACACTGTTATCAATCTCCCTGACGACGACGAGGAGGAAGAACCACTAGCACGCAGGAGGAGTCGGAAAGCGTCCGCCAGTAAGGTGCTTCAGGATGTGACGGCGCCTGAGATTCTGACTGTGGAGGAAGAGAACACCACTCGACACACGGTGTCCTTCGCAAATCCACTGACGAGTGCCCAGCAGCCCTCTCTCTTCACGACGCACCACGTCCCAGAGGACCAAGCTGGCGCAGCGAAGGAGGCAATACGCCAGGCGGGACTCATGATGGAGCAGCTGAAGACCATCCGGGACGCGAGCCAGGCAGCTTACGACGCCAGTTCTGCCCTCCAAAGCAATGTCCAGGTCAGTCGACCGCTGTTTGTTCTGTTGGATATGCTACCAAAAACTTTTCTTTTCCGGAATTTATAGTAGTCACCTAGTGGGTGTGTCGAATAAACTCCGTGTTAGCGGGGGCACGCTGAGTGCACCCGCTGGGTGTAGTCCCCAAGGCTAAGGTCGACTGCTGGCAGTCGGCCTTAGGCTTTATGACGTCAATCTTTCTGCCAGTCGACTGGTCGACTGGATTTCGCAAACCGGTGGGGGCACGCTGAGTGCACCCGCTGGGTGTAGTCCCCAAGGCTAAGGTCGACTGCTGGCAGTCGGCCTTAGGCTTTATGACGTCAATCTTTCTTTCAGTCGACTGGTCGACTGGATTTCACAAACCGGTGGGGGCACGCTGAGTGCACCCACTGGGTGTAGTCCCCGAGACTGTGGTCGATTGCTTGCAGTTGATCACAGTCTTAGAGAATGCTCTCTTTTTTTTTTGAGGTCGACTGGTCGACTTTGTCTTCATCGGGATTAGTGGGGGCACGCTGAGTGCACCCACTGGGTGTAGTCCCCGAGACTACGGTCGAATGCTTGTATTTGGTTGTAGTCTTAGAAACGTGTGTTTATCCCCTTTTTCACTCGGAAGAGAATTATATTTGACATTTAGTCGATTGGTTCTTCACAGAACTCCTGTGATCTTGTGGCTCGCTACTCAGAGCTGGAACAAAAACATACTCAAGTCGAGCTGAGCTTGAAGCTGGTTCAGGAGAAGCTGACAAAGGCAAAGGAGGAGACCGAAGGTATGTTTGGTGAGACCCTGACGACTGCTTTTCCCCTTGCTTGTTTCAGCATCTGATCTTGCTGTAACTTGCAGGTAAGGTAAGGGAGGCCCAGCAGAAGAAAGACCTTGAGCTAGCTGAGAAGATCAAGCTTGCTGACGAGAAGTTAGCTTCAGTCACCAAGCTCGAACAAGACAATACCAATCTGAAAGCTGCTCTTGGGATTGCCAACAAGGAGGTCAGTCGACTGAAAACTGACAAAGCTGCCCTGACCGACCAAGTCAGCAAATTGACTGAGAAGAAAACTGAACTGGAGGCCTTCCTGAGTGGCCTTGCCAAGAAGTTGTT
>NW_021171088.1:0-1294 GCF_002162155.2 Triticum dicoccoides
AATATTAGTTCCCTGATGAAGCTAACAGCAGTACCGGTGTCAAGGCTCTTGATTGGTTTAGCCTCGATCCACTTGGTGAACTTGTCGACTGCCACCAGTACATGCGTGAAGCCACTTCGTCCTGTTCTCAAAGGACCGATCATGTCCAGCCCCCAAACTGCAAAAGGCCAGACGAGTGGGATGGTCTTCAAAGCTGACGCAGGCTTGTGCGACATATTCGAGTAGAACTGACATCCCTCGCACTTATCCACTATCTCCTTTGCCATCTCATTCGCCTTGGGCCAGTAAAATCCGGCTCGGTATGCTTTGGCCACGATGGTCCGAGAGGACGCATGATGACCGCAGGTCCCCGAGTGAATATCATTGAGGATGAGTCGACCTTCTTCTGGTGTTATGCACTTCTGACCAACTCCAGTCGCGCTTTCTCTGTATAATTGTCCTTTGATTATGGTAAAGGCTTTAGATCGACGGACGATCTGTCGAGCCTCTTCCTCATCCTCCGGAAGCTCTTTCCTCAAGATATATGCGACATACGGAATCGTCCAGTCGGGAATGACTACCAAAACCTCCATGATCAAGTCGACCACCGCTGGGACTTCAACTTCAGTCGGATCTGTGGCACTCTTGGGCTGCGGAGTTTCTTCGGTGAAAGGATCTTCTTTGACTGACGGAGTGTGTATATGCTCCAAGAACACACCACTCGGAATGGCTTCTCTCTTGGAACCTATCTTTGCTAGATCATCAGCTGCTTGATTTTTCAGTCAGGGTATATGATGGAGCTCCAACCCCTCGAACTTTTTCTCCAGCTTCCTCACTGCACTGCAGTATCCCGTCATGGCTGGGCTTCTCACGTCCCACTCTTTCATCACCTGATTGACCACTAAATCCGAGTCGCCATAGACCATTAGGCGACGGACGCCGAGTGAAATGGCCATGCGCAACCCATATAGGAGGGCCTCATATTCTGCCTCATTGTTGGAGGAATCAAAGTGAATCTGGAGCACATATCTGAGCTTATCTCCTCTGGGGGAAACCAGGACAACCCCAGCACCGGAACCATTCAACATCTTAGAACCATCGAAAAACATGGTCCAATGCTCCGAGTGAACTTCAGTCGGCTGCTGCTGTTCGATCCACTCGGCGAGGAAATCTGCTATTGCCTGGGACTTAATGGCTTTCTTTGCCTCAAACTTGATATCAAGGGGAAGAAGTTCAATCGCCCATTTGGCCACTCGACCAGTTGCATCTCTGTTGTGCAAAATCTCTGATAGTGGAGCGTCGCTGACGACTGTGA
>NW_021171089.1:0-1852 GCF_002162155.2 Triticum dicoccoides
AGAAATTCTATATTATTTCCCATCAGGAGTATGTCATCTACATATAATATGAGAAATGCTACAGAGCTCCCACTCACTTTCTTGTAAACGCAGGCTTCTCCATAAGTCTGCATAAACCCAAACGCTTTGATCATCTCATCAAAGCGAATGTTCCAACTCCGAGATGCTTGCACCAGTCCATAAATGGATCGCTGGAGCTTGCATACTTTGTTAGCGTTCCGAGGATCGACAAAACCTTCCGGCTGCATCATATACAGTTCTTCCTTAAGATGCCCGTTAAGGAATGCTGTTTTGACGTCCATCTGCCATATCTCATAATCATAGTATGCGGAAATTGCTAACATGATTCGGACGGACTTTAGCTTCGCTACGGGAGAGAATGTCTCGTCGTAGTCAATCCCTTGAACCTGTCGATAACCCTTAGCGACAAGTCGAGCTTTATAGATGGTAACATTACCATCCGCGTCCGTCTTCTTCTTAAAGATCCATTTGTTTTCTATCGCTCGCCGATCATCGGGCAAGTCTGTCAAAGTCCATACTTTGTTTTCATACATGGATTCTATCTCGGATTTCATGGCTTCAAGCCATTTGTTGGAATCCGGGCCCGCCATTGCTTCTTCATAGTTCGAAGGTTCATTGTTGTCTAACAACATGATTTCCAGGACAGGGTTGCCGTACCACTCTGGTGCGGAACGTGTCCTTGTGGACCTACGAAGTTCAGCAGTAACTTGATCCGAAGTACCTTGATCATTATCATGGTTTTCCTTTTCAGTTGGTGTGGGCATCACAGGAACGGTTTCCTGTGATGCGTCACTATCCCGCTCAAGAGGTAGTACTTCATCGAGTTCTACTTTCCTCCCACTTACTTCTTTCGAGAGAAACTCTTTTTCCAGAAAGCATCCGTTCTTGGCAACAAAGATCTTGCCTTCGGATCTTAAGTAGAAGGTATACCCTACAGTTTCCTTAGGGTATCCTATGAATACGCATTTTTTCGACTTGAGTTCGAGCTTTTCAGGTTGAAGTTTCTTGACATAAGCATCGCATCCCCAAACTTTTAGAAACGACAGCTTAGGTTTCTTTCCAAACCATAATTCATACGGTGTCGTCTCAACGGATTTAGACGGTGCCCTATTTAAAGTGAATGTAGCTGTCTCTAGAGCGTATCCCCAAAATGATAGCGGTAAATCGATAAGGGACATCATAGACCGCACCATATCCAATAGAGTGCGATTACGACGTTCGGACACACCGTTTCGCTGAGGTGTTCCAGGCGGCGTGAGCTGTGAAACGATTCCACATTTCTTTAAGTGTGTACCAAATTCGTGACTTAAGTATTCTCCTCCACGATCTGATCGTAAGAATTTTATCTTTCGGTCACGTTGATTCTCCACCTCATTCTGAAATTCCTTAAACTTTTCAAAGGTCTCAGACTTGTGTTTCATTAAGTAGACATACCCATATCTACTCAAGTCATCTGTGAGAGTGAGAACATAACGATATCCTCCGCGAGCCTCAACGCTCATTGGACCGCACACATCAGTATGTATGATTTCCAACAAGTTGGTTGCTCGCTCCATTGTTCCGGAGAACGGAGTCTTGGTCATTTTGCCCAAGAGGCATGGTTCGCACGTGTCAAACGATTCATAATCAAGAGACTCTAAAAGTCCATCGGCATGGAGCTTCTTCATGCGCTTGACACCAATGTGACCAAGGCGGCAGTGCCACAAGTATGTGGGACTATCGTTATCAACTTTAAATCTTTTGGCATCTACACTATGAACATGTGTAATATTACGCTCGAGATTCATTAAGAATAAACCATTGACCATCGGAGCATGACCATAAAACATAT
>NW_021171090.1:0-1618 GCF_002162155.2 Triticum dicoccoides
GACACCCCGGCCGGATCTCCTTGCGGATGGAACCCGAATAGGCGATAAACCTGGACTAGAGACTTGTTCGGTTAGTCAGGTCGTGGCCGACTCCCTCGCCCGGCTTCCGCTTGAAGGTTGCCGAGGTACATGACGTGTACAGGGCGATAAGTGGCGAAAGCGTGTGTGAAGAAGTACACCCCTGCAGGGTTATCATCATCTATTCGAATAGCCGGATTCCTCGGATATGGAAACTTGGACCCCTTGCATAGTTCATAGACAAGTGAAAGTGGATACTCTAAAATACGCAAGATAAGCGTGAGTGCTATGGATGGCGTTCTCGTAGGGAGACGGGAGCGGATCCATAGTGGTGTATTGATCTGGTGAATATGTGGACTCGTGTGCGCCACTTCAAAAGAGTTACTTGCAGTCGTAGTTCAGGTTAGCCACCGAGTCAAAGCTGGCTTGCTGCAGTTAAACCCCACCACCCCTTTGTTGATGATGATGCATATGTAGTTAGTTCTGATGTAAGTCTTGCTGGGTACATTTGTACTCACGTTTGCCTATTTTATGTTTTTGCAGAGAGACTTCGGTCTCGCTAGTAGTTCCGCGTGGAGTTCGACGTTTAGCTTGATACCTCAGCTACGATCTTGTGCCCTCGGCAGGATCTGGTAGATAGTCAGGCTTCTCAGCCTTTTTCATTTATAGTTGTCTGTACTCAGACATGATAGCTTCCGCTTGTGCTTTGACTTGTATGCTCTGATTGTTGGGTCATAAGACCCATGTTTGTAATATCTCGCTCCTCGGAGCCTATTGAATAAATACTTGAGTCGTAGAGTCATTTTGTGATGCCATGTTGTATTGCACATATCGAGCATATTGTGTGTATGTTATTGAAATGCTTGGTATGTGTGGGATCTGACTATCTAGTTGTTTATCCTTGGTAGCCTCTCTTACCGGGAAATGTCTCCTAGTGTTTCCACTGAGCCATGGTAGCTGGCTACTGCTCCCGAACACTTAGGCTGGCCGGCATGTGTCCTTCTTCGTTCCTGTGTCTGTCCCTTCGGGGAAATGTCACGCGATGAATACCGGAGTCCTATTAGCCCGCTACAGCCCGGTTCACCGGAGTCCTGCTAGCCCAGTGCTACAGCCTGGATTCACTCGCTGATGACCGACACGTTCGATGTTGGGTCATGGATGCCTGTCCCTGTAAGTTTGTGCCACTTTGGGTTTACGACTAGCCATGTCAGCCCGGGCTCCTTACCATATGGATGCTAGCGACACTATCATATACGTGTGCCAAAAGACGCAAACGGTTCCGGGCAAAGGTAAGGCGACACCCGTGGGAATACCGTGCGTGAGGCCGCAAAGTGATATGGGGTGTTACATGCTAGATCGATGTGGCATTGAGTCGGGGTCCTGACAGCGTTGGTATCAGAGCTTGACTGCCTGTAGGATTACCAAGCCAAACTGGTCGAAGTTGAGTCTAGAAATGCTTTAGTTATATGTAAGGGAATTGATTGTGGGATGGAACGTAAGGCTCTTTTTACTCCTTATACCTTATGCCCTTCTGATCTGAGTCATCTTATCTTTCCTACGGGGATTAAGAACTAGGCTATCTCTTCTTCTATCAGGATCA
>NW_021171091.1:0-879 GCF_002162155.2 Triticum dicoccoides
CCAAGATGATGAGGACATCAATACAATTGTTACACCCACAGCCCCTGCTGCTATACATACTGGACCAATTACTAGAGCTCGTGCACGCCAACTAAATTACCAGGTACTTTCGTTTCTTGGTAATGATTCTAATGTTCATGAGAATATGATGCTGCCTAAATTGGATACATTTGTTTTGCTTACAAATGAAGGGCCTAGCTTGGAGAAGGATGAACATTGGAGCAAGAACAAGCATGGAGATGATGGCATGCGCAAGGGGAACAAGAACGGAGTTACAAGTGATGATTTCAGGACTTTGAAGCCACCATAATGGGTGCATGAAGCCTTGGACGAAATATACAAGATGCCACTTCATAAATTTCGTCCCGAGGCTATTTTAGGTGCTGCGTCACCTTATTATTGGGCCAGGCCCATGTAATTTCGAAATACATAAGTATAGGCTATTCTTAGAGTCCGTATATGTGGGGAAACAAGAGATAGGGTTGATTTCGAACCCCTCCACCAAGGGCCACGAAATTCCCCCCTCTTCCTCCATATATACAGCCCTTAGGGCATCGTTTAGACTTTGGGTTTTGTTTAGATTAAAAGTTCGCCATAGCTGCAACTTCGCGTACTTCGTTTGTGTTCAACGACCAGACAAAGGCGTCACAGAACCCCACCTTGATCAATAAAGCTTTCATCTTATATTCGTAATATCCAGATTGCAATCTCAGTTTCTTGCTTGTTCTTCGTTTGCTCGCAGGAAACAGACCCTCGTGGTCAGGTTGATCGTGCTCCGGCGTGGTCAATAACCTCTCGGAGTTGGTTTAGCGATTGCTAAGGCGCGACGTCCTCGCACGTTCGTAGTCGGATCGTCAAAGTCGACTTCCACCAAAGCGA
>NW_021171092.1:0-1055 GCF_002162155.2 Triticum dicoccoides
CCCGTAGTGTACCTTTATAGCCACCCAGTTACGTTGTGACGTTTGGCACACCCAAAGCACTCCCACGGTATCCGGGAGTTGCACAATCTCATGGTCTAAGGAAATGATACTTGACATTAGAAAAGCTTTAGCATACGAACTACATGATCTTGTGCTAGGCTTAGGATTGGGTCTTGTCCATCACATCATTCTCCTAATGATGTGATCCCGTTATCAACGACATCCAATGTCCATGGTCAGGAAACCGTAACCATCTATTGATTAACGAGCTAGTCAACTAGAGGCTTACTAGGGACATGGTGTTGTCTATGTATCCACACATGTATCTGAGTTTCCTATCAATACAATTCTAGCATGGATAATAAACGATTATCATGAACAAGGAAATATAATAATAATCAATTTATTATTGCCTCTAGGGCATATTTCCAACAGTCTCCCACTTGCACTAGAGTCAATAATCTAGTTCACATCGATATGTGATTAACACTCAAGGTCTCATCCCCATGTGACTAACACCCAAAGAGTTCTGGGTTTGATCATGTTATGCTTGTGAGAGAGGTTATAGTCAACGGGTCTGAACCTTTCAGATCCGTGTGTGCTTTACAAATCTCTATGTCATCTCCTAGATGCAACTACCACGTTCTATTTGGAGCTATTCCAAATAACTGTTCTACTTGGAGCTATTCTAAATTGTTGCTCCATTATACGTATCCGGTATCTCTACTCAGAGCTATCCGGATAGGTGTTAAGCTTGCATCGACGTAACCTTTACGACGAACTCTTTTACCACCTCCATAATTGAGAAAATTCCTTAGTCCACTAGTTACTAAGGATAACTTTGACCGCTGTCCTGTGATCCATTCTTGGATCACTCTTGTACCCCTTGACTGACTCATGGTAAAGCACACTTCAGGTGCGGTACACAGCATAGCATACTGTAGAGCCTATGTCTTAAGCATAGGGGACGACCTTCGTTCCTTTCTCTCTATTCTGCCATGGTCGAGCTTTAAGTCTTAACTTCATACCTTACAACTCAGGCAAGAACTCCTTCT
>NW_021171093.1:0-1108 GCF_002162155.2 Triticum dicoccoides
AGTTACAAGTGATGATTTCAGGACTTTGAAGCCACCATAATGGGTGCATGAAGCCTTGGATGAAATATACAAGATGCCACTTCATAAATTTCGTCCCGAGGCTATTTTAGGTGCTGCGTCACCTTATTATTGGGCCAGGCCCATGTAATTTCGAAATACATAAGTATAGGCTATTTTTAGAGTCCGTATGTGTGGGGAAACAAGAGATAGGGTTGATTTCGGACCCCTCCACCAAGGGCCACGAAATTCCCCCCTCTTCCTCCATATATACAGCCCTTAGGGCATCGTTTAGACTTTGGGTTTTGTTTACATTAAAAGTTCGCCATAGCTGCAACTTCGCGTACTTCGTTTGTGTTCAACGACCAGACAAAGGCGTCACAGAACCCCACCTTGATCAATAAAGCTTTCATCTTATATTCGCAATATCCAGATTGCAATCTTAGTTTCTTGCTTGTTCTTTGTTTGCTCGCAGGAAACAGACCCTCGTGGTCAGGTTGATCGTGCTCCGGCATGGTCAATAACCTCTCGGAGTTGGTTTAGCGATTGCTAAGGCGCGACGTCCTCGCACGTTTGTAGTCGGATCGTCAAAGTCGTCTCCACCAAATCGATAGTTATCATCTCATCGAAAGATCGGGACACCCCGCCTCTATCAAGTGGTATCAGATTTCCAGGTTGCTCGGTGAGATTTTACAGTTTTTCGTAGTTTAGATCGAGTCTGTTCTTCATACCTACAGTCCACGAAAAAGCCACAAAAAAAAATTTAGGGTTAGTTCATCATATCCGAACCAATCTGAGCCTTTGCATAATCTTTTTAGGGTTTTGCTTTGTTGAATTTGCGGTTGCATCGTCGGTCTAGTTGCTGGTCTTAGAGTCTAGTCTTTTAGAGTTTCGAGTTCTGGTCATAAGTTGTCACGCCGCCGCCGCACCATCATCATCGCCCCTGCCATCTACCACCACCGCTCCGAATCCGTATCCATATACCACCACCAATCCGTGTCCATATACCACCACCGATCCATATCCATATACTACCACCGCTACCACCACCGCTGCCATATACCACCACCATATATCTACCACCAATCCGAGTTCCTTGCTTATTAGGTTT
>NW_021171094.1:0-816 GCF_002162155.2 Triticum dicoccoides
AAACAAGGGAAAAGCACACTCTGGAATTTTTTTTTCGCTCTTTTTTTTTGCGCTCTTTTTTTTTGCGCTCTTTTTTTTTGGCGAAAAATCACTATAATGGCGAGTGTCTCAAAACTCTTCTTAGCTCAAACTGACAGGATGGGCACGAAATTTTTTCGACCAATTTTTTTTTTTTTTGACTACCCGGACCCAAAAACTGGAAACGGGTCAAAAAAAACTTCCTATAATGGCACCTGTCTCAAAACACTCAGAAACACCTAAAAATAGGATAGCCAGAAAATTTTTCGAAAAATGCGTTTTCGAAAAATTTTGGGCCTAAACGGAGCGTGGCTACCCGACTCTTTTTTTTTTCCCGAAACCTACTCCGGCAAGGAAACACGAATCGGAATCTAGATGGATCTCGAAAACAAACCTAATATGACAAGAATTCGGATTGGTTGTGGATATATGGTGGTAGATGGCAGCGGTGGTGGTATATGACAGCTGTGGTGGTATATTGATACGGATTCGAAGCGGTGGCGGATAAGCGGTGGTGGTAGATGGCAGGGGTGATGATGATGGTGCGGCGGCGGCGTGACAACTTATGACCAGAACTCGAAACTCTAAAAGACTAGACTCTAAGACCAGCAACTAGACACGACGATGCAACCGCAAATTCAACAAAGCAAAACCCTAAAAAGATTATGCAAAGGCTCAGATTGGTTCGGATATGATGAACTAACCCTAATTTTTTTGTGGCTTTTTCGTGGACTGTAGGTATGAAGAACAGACTCGATCTAAACTACGAAAAACCGTAAAATCTCACCGAGCAACCTG
>NW_021171095.1:0-1072 GCF_002162155.2 Triticum dicoccoides
TGGTCAGGCTGACCGTGCTTCCAGCATCGTCAGTAACCTCAGGAGATTGGTTTAGCGATTGCTAAGGCGCAACGTCGTGCACGTTTGTAGTCGGATCGTCAAAGTCTCCTCCACCAAATCGATAGTTATCATCTCATCGAAAGATCGGGACCCTCGCCTCTATCAAGTGGTATCAGTTTTCAGGTTGCTCGGTGAGAATTTCCAGTTTTCCTAGATTAGATTTATTTTCTTACCTATTGTCCAAGAAAAAGCCACAAAAAAGAGTTAGATCTATTCATCCTTGGTCCAAGCCAGTCTGAGCCTTTGCAATTTTCTTTTCATTGCTTGCATAGTTGAATTATCGGTTGCATCGTCGTGTCGAGTTGCTGGTCTTAGTGTCTAGTTCCTTTAGAGTTTCGAGTTCTATTCACATTAGTCACGCAGCCGCTGCATCATTATCCCATCCGCTGTCCACCATCCAATCCACCAATTTCCACCACGTGCTACGCACTGTTTATTGTCATAATCATAGTTGAGGTCACTCACATCTTCGCCTGATCGAATCTGCATCTTATCTAGTTTGTCTTGGAAAGAGGGAGAAAAAGAAGATAAAGAAAAAAAAGAGAGAAAAAAGGAAAGAAAAAAAAAGAAAGAGGGAGAAGAAAAAGAAAAAAAAAGCGTGAGAAAAAAAAGAGAGAAGAAAAAAAATTGGATCTATCTAGAATCAATCTCGTACCTGAATTCGGATTGGAATCTGTTTTGTGCATTGTTCAGTAAAACAGCTTGGCTATTGTTTCACATCATTATCTTTACTGCCGTTGTGATCTTCACTTATATCTTGCTGTCCAGAGCTGCTTTGTATGCTTCATTGATGCTGGTTGTGCTACGACGTGACCTCATTAGTGTTCTAGGCTCGCGTCTCTAGTTCGGTCTAGCCTAGGACCAGCACAGTACCGTCGTTGAGCGTTTATTCAACATTGCATCTTTGAATTGATTATTGCTAATCTTTTGCTACCATATATAGCCAACCCAGCTCCACATATTTCTACACCGTGTATACGTACGCTCCCCTGGCAATCGCTTTACTCAATAT
>NW_021171096.1:0-1316 GCF_002162155.2 Triticum dicoccoides
ATATGTGATGTATGAGATTGATCATGTTCTTGTAATAGGAATCACGACTTGCATGTCGATGAGTATGACAACCGGCAGGAGCCATAGGAGTTGTCTTAATTTATTTGTGACCTGCGTGTCAACTTAAACGTCATGTAATTACTTTACTTTATTGCTAACCGTTAGCCATAGTAGTAGAAGTAATAGTTGGCGAGGCAACTTCATGAAGACACGATGATGGAGATCATGATGATGGAGATCATGGTGTCATGCCGGTGACGATGATGATCATGGAGCCCCGAAGATGGAGATCAAAAGGAGCAAAGTGATGATGGCCATATCATGTCACTATTTGATTGCATGTGATGTTTATCATGTTTATACATCTTATTTTCTTAGAACGACGGTAGTAAATAAGATGATCCCTTACAACAATTTCAAGAAGTGTTCTCCCCTAACTGTGCACCGTTGCGACAGTTCGTGTTTCAAAGCACCACGTGATGATCGGGTGTTAGATTCTAACGTTCACATACAACGGGTGTAAGACAGATTTACACACGCGAAACACTTAGGGTTAACTTGACGAGCCTAGCATGTACAGACATGGCCTCGGAACACGGAGACCGAAAGGTCGAACATGAGTCGTATAGAAGATACGATCAACATGAAGATGTTCACCGATGATGACTAGTCCGTCTCACGTGATGATCGGACACGGCCTAGTTTGACTCGGATCATGTAATCACTTAGATGACTAAAGGGATGTCTATCTGAGTGGGAGTTCATAAGATGAACTTAATTATCCTGAACATAGTCAAAAGGTTTTTGCAAATTATGTTGTAGCTCACGCTAGAGTTCTACTGTTTAGATATGTTCCTAGAGAAAAATTAGTTGAAAGTTGATAGTAGCAATTATGCGGACTAGGTCCGTAAACTGAGGATTGTCCTCATTGCTTCATAGAAGGCTTATGTCCTTAATGCACCGCTCAGTGTGCTGAACCTCGAACGTTGTCTGTGGTTGTTGCGAACATCTGACATACACGTTTTGATAACTACGTGATAGTTCAGTTAAACGGTTTAGAGTTGAGGCACCAAAGACGTTTTTGAAACATCGCGAAACATATGAGATGTTTTGAGGGCTGAAATTGGGATTTCAGGCTCGTGCCCATGTCAAGAGGTATAAGACCTCTGATGACTTTCTTAACCTGCAAACTAAGGAGAAAAGCTCAATTGTTGAGCTTGTGCTCAGATTGTCTGAGTACAACAATCATTTGAATCGAGTGGGAGTTGATCTTCCAGATAAGACAGTGATGGTTCTCCAAAGTCATTGCCACCAAG
>NW_021171097.1:0-1166 GCF_002162155.2 Triticum dicoccoides
TCTCGCACATGCTATGTGGGTGAAATGATGATACCATGCCAACTTGGAACCTTTTCAGAGTTCATTTCAAATGCTTTTCAACTTCATGGTCTTATAGCTCAAAATACTCAGTAAATGCATGAAACATAACAAATGAAGTCAGAAAGGGTTGTAAATTGATCAATCGGGTTTGAATGGTGCATTTTGAACACCGAAAAACAATAGAGTTCAAATAAGTTCAAAAAATTGAAATCCCTTTGTAACAGACGAGTTTCCGTATGAAACGTTGATACTTCGAAAGAGATTGTCCGTTTTGTACACGAAGTGTATCCAGTTTTTGCCGTAACCCTCTCTACATTCTCGCACATGCTATGTGGCTGAAATGATGATACCATGCCAACTTGGAGCCTTTTCAGAGTTCATTTCAAATGATTTTTAATTTCATGGTCTTATAGCTCAAAATAATCAGTAAACGCATGAAAAATAACAAATCAAGTCAGAAAGGGTTGTAAATTGATGATGTGTCTTTGAATGGTGCATTTTGAACATAGAAAAACAATGGAGTTCAAATTAGTTCAAAAAAAATGAAATCCCTTTGTAACAGACGAGTTTCCATATGAAACCCTGATACATCGAAAAAGATTGTCCGTTTTGTACACGAAGTGTATCTAGTTTTTGCCATAACCCTCTCTACAATCTCACACATGCTATGTGGGTGAAATGATGATACCATGCCAACTTGGAACCTTTTCAGAGTTCATTTAAAATGCTTTTCAATTTCATGGTCTTATAGCTCAAAATAATCAGTAAATGCATGAAAAATAACAAATGAAGTCAGAAAGGGTTGTAAATTGATGATGTGGCTTTGAATGGTGCATTTTGAACACAGAAAAATAAGGGAGTTCAAATAAGTTCACAAAAATGAAATCCCTTTGTAACAGACGAATTTCCGTATGAAACCCTGATACTTCGAAAGAGATTGTCCGTTTTGTACATGAAGTGTTTGCAGTTTTTGCCGTAACCCTCTCTACTTTGTCACACATGCTATGTGGGACAAATGATGATACCATGCCAACTTGGAACCTTTTCAGAGTTCATTTCAAATGCTTGTCAATTTCATGGTCTTATAGCTTAAAATAATCAGTAAATGCATGAAAAATAACAAATGAAGTCAGAAAGGGTTGTAA
>NW_021171098.1:0-1630 GCF_002162155.2 Triticum dicoccoides
TACAAACACCAGAAACTACTTGCAACTCCTGGACAGAGAGCTAGGGTGAATAAGAAGTCGAGCGGGGTCATATTTCAGGGCCCAATGCATGGTAGTAGCTGTATCTTAAATCACGCATACAGATCTCAGTGCTTAAGGTCGGCTTCAATGAAACAACCCACCATGTACTCCTACATGGCCTCTCATCGATACCTTTACCAAATCGTGTTCACCACACCACTCTCATTACCGACATAAACATTTCACTCTAGCCCATCACCCAGATGAACCAGACCTGACACGACTCTAAGCATAGCAGGCATAGCAAGGTAGGAACAACACACACATATGGCTCAAACAACTCCTACACATGCTAGTGGGTTTCATCTAGTTACTGTGGCAATGACAGGTCATGCAGAGGAAATGGGTTCAACTACCGTAGCACACAGTAGTTTGAAACGCGTTGTCTTAATGCAGTAAAAGAGAGCAGGAGCGAGAACATGGGATTGTATCGATATGATCAAATGGTTGGTTGCTTGCCTGATGGTTCGATGCACTGATACGGTTCTTCGTTAGGGTAATCAGGGTACTCTTCGGGGACAGAACCTGCCGCAGAGAGCACCGATACACAAACATTACCAAACAGTATGCAACAATATGATGCATGCATGAAACATGGCAATATGAGTGTGTTGGGCTAATGCAACTAAAACCAGAAGGGTTTGAACAAATTTGAATCAAAGATTCAAATTACAAACTCAAACATGGCCTTTTAAAGTGCTTTTCCTTGTTCTGTTAAAAACATCAATTTAACTTGTTTGATCATGCATGAAAATAGTACAGATGGTTAGATTGGATTTTTCTGATCATTTTTCATATATAATTTGTCCAATTTGGAGTTACAGAATAAAAGTTATGAATTTTTGAAGTTTAAATAATATTCTGGAATTTCCTGATTTAAATTAAATCCAGAAAGCAATTACTGCGTCAGCCTGACGTCAGTGTGACGTCAGCAGGTCAAGGGAACAGGTCTGGGTCAAACCTGACAGTGGGTCCCGCATGTCAGGGTGATTATTTTAATTAAAACTTAATTAAAACTAATCCTGTTTAATTAACAGGGCTGGGCCCCACCTGTCATTGACTCAGGGGAGTCAACCAGGGCCCACCCGTGGTCAAACCCGGGTCGGCTGCACCGGCGTTTAGCCGCCGGCGAGCCCGACGCGGCGGCGGAAGTGGTTTTGGCCATTTCGGCCACCAAATGGGCCGCGGAGACCACCGAAGGGAAGCTGAGGACAAACCGCAGCTCTTGGCGGAGTCCGTTGAGGTCGGGGTGGCCGGAGTTGGCGCCGGCGACGACTTTGGCGGCCACCGGGGTTCGGTCGGAGGTGAACTTGGCGCTAGAGGGTTCGGTGAGGCTCGTGGAGTAGCTAGCTAGGTGCTGCGGGACTTGGTGAGTAAGATGGACACCATCTTGTGGCCGGAGGATGACCGGGAGCACGTCGGCGACGAGCTCCACGGCGGTGGGTGCGGTTGAGCTCCGGGAGGTTGCTACACGGCTCGGGAGCAAGAACGGAAGGGAGGGAAAGATGGCTAAGCTCACAGTGAGTGCGACGGAGTCCTTGGTGCGGCCGGAGATGGACCGGAGCGACGA
>NW_021171099.1:0-1697 GCF_002162155.2 Triticum dicoccoides
CAGTACGAGTACACCGTCATGTCCTTTGGCCTAACCAACGCCCCAGCCACATTCTCCCGCCTGATGAACTCGATCTTCATGGAGTACTTAGATAAGTTCGTCGTGGTTTACCTCGATGATATTCTTATTTACTCGAAGAACGAGGAAGAGCATGCCGAACATCTTAGACTTGTGTTAGAAAAACTCAGAGAGCACCGCCTTTATGCCAAGTTCTCCAAGTGTGAATTTTGGTTGCCAGAAGTGACCTACCTAGGCCACGTAATCTCTGGTAAGGGCATTGCTGTCAATCCCGAGAGAGTTCAAGCCGTTCTCGATTGGACTCCACCTGAGACCGTTAAACAAGTTAGGAGTTTCCTTGGTCTAGCCAGCTATTGTCGCCGCTTTGTTGAAAACTTCTCCAAAGTAGCCAAACCCCTCACGGAACTTCTCAAGAAAGATAAAAAGTTCGAGTGGTCCCCACAGTGTGAGTACAGTTTTCAGGAACTGAAAAGACGCCTGACCTCTGCTCCCATACTTGTGCCACCGGATTTCACTAAAGACTTTATTATCTACTGCAACGCCTCACGACAGGGACTAGGTTGCATTCTTATGCAGGATCGTCATGTGATTGACTATGCATCTCGACAGTTGCATCCACATGAGGAGAATTATCCTACACATGATCTAGAGCTTGCAGCCGTAGTCTATGCACTCAAGACCTGGCGACATTACCTCCTTGGTAAACGTTGCGAGATCTACACCGATCACCAGAGTCTCAAGTATATCTTCACCCAACCAGATTTGAACCTTAGGCAAAGACGTTGGTTGGAGTTGATCACAGATTATGATCTAGGGATTACCTACACCCCAGGCAAAGCCAATGTCATGGCTGATGCGCTAAGCCGTAAATCCTATTGCAACAATCTCATGTTGCAGCAAGGCCAACCACTTCTCCATGAGGAATTCTGTAAGCTTAACCTTCACATTGCTCCTCGCGGATTCCTTTCTACCCTGGTGGCGAAACCTGATCTTGAAGATCGGATTATCGCTGCTCAAAAGCAAGACACAGGAATTTCTCGGATCAAGAGAAACATTAAGAAGGGAGTTGGTGGATGTTTCTCTATGGATGATCGTGGAGTTGTTTTCTTTGAGAATCGCTTGGTGGTTCCCAAGAATCAACATCTGCGACAACTGATCCTTAAGGAGGCGCATGAATCTCCTCTCACGATTCATCCCGGTAGTACTAAGATGTATCAGGACCTACGCCAGAGGTTCTGGTGGACTAGGATGAAAAGAGAAATCGCTGAGTTCATTGCTAAATGTGACGTTTGTCGTCGCGTTAAGGCAGAGCATCAAAGACCTGCTGGCACCCTTCAGCCTTTAGCTATTCCTGAATGGAAATGGGATAAAGTTGGTATGGACTTCATCACCGGCTTTCCCAGGACCAAGAGAGGGAATAACGCTATCTTCGTAGTCGTTGATCGTCTTTCCAAAGTGGCTCACTTCCTTCCTGTTCGAGAGAGTATCACTGCTAGTCAGCTTGCTGACTTATATATTTCTCGAATAGTGTCACTCCATGGTGTTCCACTAGAGATCAATTCGGACCGTGGCAGTCTTTTCACTTCTCATTTCTGGGAGAGTTTCCAAACTGCCATGGGAACCCATCTTTCCTTCAGTACCGCTTTCCACCCTCAGTCGAGTGGTCAGGTGGAACGGGT
>NW_021171100.1:0-1286 GCF_002162155.2 Triticum dicoccoides
TATTTGAAGAGATGTGTGCTAACTATCCTTGGTTCTTATCAAGTTTTAATATTTGAAATTTGCAATATTTGAAGAGATGTGTGCTAACTATCCTTGGTTCTTATCAAGTTTTAATATTTGAAATTTGCAATATTTGAGGAGATGTGTGCTAACTATCCTTGGTTCTTATCAAGTTTTAATATTTAAAATTTGCAATATTTGAAGAGATGTGTGCTAACTATCCTTCGTTCTTATCAAGTTTTAATATTTGAAATTTGCTATATTTGAAGAGATGTGTGCTAACTATCCTTGGTTCTTATCAAGTTTTAATATTTGAAATTTGCAATATTTGAAGAGATGTGTGCTAACTATCCTTGGTTCTTATCAAGTTTTAATATTTGAAATTTGCAATATTTGAAGAGATGTGTGCTAACTATCCTTGGTTCTTATCAAGTTTTAATATTTGAAATTTGCTATATTTGAAGAGATATGTGCTAACTATCCTTGGTTCTTATCAAGTTTTAATATTTGAAATTTGCAATATTTGAAGAGATGTGTGCTAACTATCCTTGGTTCTTATCAAGTTTTAATATTTGAAATTTGCAATATTTGAGGAGATGTGTGCTAACTATCCTTGGTTCTTATCAAGTTTTAATATTTGAAATTTGCTATATTTGAAGAGATGTGTGCTAACTATCCTTGGTTCTTATCAAGTTTTAATATTTGAAATTTTCAATATTTGAGGAGATGTGTGCTAACTATCCTTGGTGCTTATCAAGTTTTAATATTTGAAATTTGATATATTTGAAGAGATGTGTGCTAACTATCCTTGGTTCTTATCAAGTTTTAATATTTGAAATTTTCTATATTTGAAGAGATGTGTGCTAACTATCCTTGGTTCTTATCAAGTTTTAATATTTGAAATTTGCACTATTTGAGGAGATGTGTGCTAACTATCCTTGGTTCTTATCAAGTTTTAATATTTGAAATTTGCAATATTTGACGAGATGTGAGCTAACTATCCTTGGTTCTTATCAAGTTTTAATATTAGAAATTTGCTATATTTGAAGAGATGTGTGCTAACTATCCTTGGTTCTTATCAAGTTTTAATATTTTAAATTTTCAATATTTGAGGAGATGTGTGCTAACTATCCTTGGTGCTTATCAAGTTTTAATATTTGAAATTTGATATATTTGAAGAGATGTGTGCTAACTATCCTTGGTACTTATCAAGTTTTAATATTTGAAATTTACAATATTTGAAGAGATGTGTGCTAACTATCCTTTGTTCTTATCAAATTTTAATA
>NW_021171100.1:2888-3425 GCF_002162155.2 Triticum dicoccoides
AGATGTGTTCTAACTATCCTTGGTGCTTATCAAGTTTTAATATTTGAAATTTTCAATATTTGAGAAGATGTGTTCTAACTATCCTTGGTGCTTATCAAGTTTTAATATTTCAAATTTTCTATATTTGAAGAGATGTGTGCTAACTATCCTTGGTTCTTATCAAGTTTTAATATTTGAAATTTTCTATATTTGAAGAGATGTGTGCTAACTATCCTTGGTTCTTATCAAGTTTTAATATTTGAAATTTGCTATATTTGAAGAGATGTGTTCTAACTATCCTTGGTTCTTATCCAGTTTTTATATTTGAAATTTGCTATATTTGAAGAGAAGTGTGCTAACTATCCTTGGTTCTTATCAAGTTTTAATATTTGAAATTTGCAATATTTGAAGAGATGTGTGCTAATTATCCTTGGTTCTTATCAAGTTTTAATATTTGAAATTTGCTATATTTGAAGAGATGTGTGCTAACTATCATTGGTTCTTATCAAGTTTTAATATTTGAAGAGATGTGTGCTAACTATCCTTGGTTCTTATCAA
>NW_021171100.1:5744-6421 GCF_002162155.2 Triticum dicoccoides
AGTTTTAATATTTGAAATTTTCAATATTTGAAGAGATGTGTGCTAACTATCCTTGGTTCTTATCAAGTTTTAATATTTGAAATTTGCTATATTTGAAGAGATGTGTGCTAACTATCCTTGGTACTTATCAAGTTTTAATATTTGAAATTTGCAATATTTGAAGAGATGTCTGCTAACTATCCTTGGTTCTTGTCAAGTTTTAATATTTGAAATTTGCTATATTTGAAGAGATGTGTGCTAACTATCCTTGGTTCTTATCATGTTTTAATATTTGAAATTTTCAATATTTGAGGAGATATGTGCTAACTATCCTTGGTGCTTATCAAGTTTTAATATTTGAAATTTGCAATATTTGAAGAGATGTGTGCTAACTATCCTTGGTTCTTATCAAGTTTTAATATTTGAAATTTTATATATTTGAAGAGATGTGTGCTAACTATCCTTGGTTCTTATCAAGTTTTAATATTTGAAATTTTCTAATTTGAAGAGATGTGTGCTAACTATCCTTGGTTCTTTTCAAGTTTGAATATTTGAAATTTGCTATATTTGAAGAGATGTGTTCTAACTATCCTTGGTTCTTATCCAGTTTTTATATTTGAAATTTTCTATATTTGAAGAGATGTGTGCTAACTATCCTTGGTTAATATTTGAAGAGATGTGTGCTAACTATCCTTGGT
>NW_021171100.1:8787-11972 GCF_002162155.2 Triticum dicoccoides
AGATTTAATATTTGAAATTGGCAATATTTGAAGTGAGATGTGTGCTAACTATCCTTGGTTCTTATCAAGTTTTAATATTTGAAATTTTCTATATTTGAAGAGATGTGTGCTAACTATCCTTGATTCTTATCAAGTTTTAATATTTGAAATTTTCTATATTTGAAGAGATGTGTGCTAACTATCCTTGGTTCTTATCAAGTTTGAATATTTGAAATTTTCTATATTTGAAGAGATGTGTGCGCACTATCCTTGGTTCTTATCAAGTTTTAATATTTGAAATTTGCTATATTTGAAGAGATGTGTGCTAATGTGACGCCCCCGATTCAATCGTACACTAATCATGCACGCAAATGTGTACGATCGAAATCAGGGACTCACGGGAAGATATCACAACACAACTCTAAAACATAAATAAGTCATACAAGCATCATAATACAAGCCAGGGGCCTCGATGGCTCGAATAAAAGTGCTCGATCATAGATGAGTCAGCGGAAGAAATAATATCTGAGTACAGACATAAGTTAAACAAGTTTGCCTTAAGAAGGCTAGCACAAACTGGAATACAGATCGAAAGAGGTGCAGGCCTCCTGCTTGGGATCCTCCTAAACTACTCCTGGTCGACGTCAGCGGGCTGCATGTAGTAGTAGGCACCTCCAGCGTAGTAGGAGTCGTTGTTGACGATGTCGTCTGGCTCCTGGACTCCAGCATCTGGTTGCGACAACCAGAAAGAAAGGAAAGGGGGAAAAAGGGGGGAGAAAGCAACCGTGAGTACTCATCCAAAGTACTCGCAAGCAAGGAACTACACTACATATGGATGGGTATGTGTGTAAGTAGGCCATATCAGTGGACTGAACTGCAGAATGCCAGAATAAGAGGGGGATAGCTAGTCTTATCGAAGACTACGCTTCTGGTCACCTTCGTCTTGCAACAAGTAGAAGAGGGTAGGTTGAAGTCCTCCAAGTAGCATCTCCAAGTAGCAACTCCAAGTAGCATCTCCAGTAGCATCGCATAGCATAATCCAACCCGGCGATCCCCTCCTCGTATCCCTGAGAGAGAGCGACCACCGGTTGTATCTGGCACTTGGAAGGGTGTGTTTTATTAAGTATCCGGTTCTAGTTGTCATAAGGTCAAGGTACAACTCCAAGTCGTCCTGTTACCGAAGATCACGGCTATTCGAATAGATTAACTTCCCTGCAGGGGTGCACCAACTTACCCAACACGCTTGATCCCATTTGGCCGGAAACACTTTCCTGGGTCATGCCCAGCCTCGGAAGATCAACACGTCGCAGCCCCACCTAGGCAAAACAGAGAGGCTAGCACACCGGTCTAAACCTAAGCGCGCAGGGGTCTGGGCCCATCGCCCTGAGCACACCTGCACCTTGCGTGGGCGGCCGGAAGCAGACCTAGCCTAGTGGCGTTCCAGTCCAATCCGGCGCGCGCCGCTCCGTCGCTGACGTCTGAAGTGCTTCGGCTGATACCACGACGCCGGGATACCCATAACTAATCCCACGTAGATGGTTAGTGCGTATAGGCTCGTAGCCAACTCAGATCAAATACCAAGATCTCGTTAAGCGTGTTAAATATCCGCGAACGCCGAACAGGGCCAGGCCCACCGCTCTCCTAGGCGGTCTCAACCTGCCCTGTCGCTCCGCCACAAAGATCCACACAGAGGGCCGTCGGGACAAAGGTCCTTTCAGCCCCCAATCCGTGAATCACTCGCGGGTACTCTTCGAGCGGACCCGACTTTAGTCACCATCTGTAGTATGTATATATGTATAGTATATACCCGTGATCACCTCCCGAGTGATCACGGCCCAATAGTATAGCAAGGCAGACTGACAAGAATGTAGGGCCAATGATGATAAACTAGCATCCTATACTGAGCATTTAGGATTGCGGGTAAGGTATCAATGACTGTAGCAACAATGACAGGCTATGCAACAGAATAGGAGTAACCGAATAGTAACATGCTACACTGCTCTAATGCAAGCAGTATAGACAAGAATAGGTGATATCTGGTGATCAAGGGGGGGGGCTTGCCTGGTTGCTCTGGCAAGAGAGAGGGGTCGTCAACTCCGTAGTCGAACTGGGCAGCAGCAGCGTCGGTCTCGTAGTCTACCAGAGAGAAGAGGGGGAAGAAACAATGAATACCTTGCAAACAGATGCATATCGATGCATGACATGACAAGTAACGGTGCTAGGGGTGCCCTAACGCGGTATGAGGTGATACCGGTGAAGGGGGAAAACATCCGGAAAAGTATTCCCGGTGTTTCGCGTTTTCGGGCAGAGGAGCCGGAGGGGGAAAGTTGCGAGTTCGATAGGTTAGGGGGGTGTGGCGGACGAACGGGCTGCGTATTCGGATTTGTCTCGTCGTTCTGAGCAACTTTCATGTTGAAAATATTTTAATCCGAGTTACGGATTAAAAGATATGATTTTCTAAAGATTTTAATAATTTCTGGAATTTAATTAATTATTTAAATCTAACATTATCCAAAACAGTGTTTGCTGGCGTCATCATGACGTCAGCATGACGTCAGCAGTCAACAGGGGCGTTGACTGGACAAACTGACGTGTGGGTCCAGCGGGGCCCACCTGTCATACCCTATTTAGGCTAATCAGGTTTTAGCTAAACTAATCATAGTTTAATTAGACTAATTAGTTAATTTGATTAATCTAATTATGATTAATTAACTTAATTAATTCCTTAATTAATTAATTAATTAATTAATTATTTTTATTATTATTAATTTTAATTCCTTTTTTTAATAAAACGTTCTGGGGCCGTGGGGCCCTCATGTCATTGGCACTAGTGGCCAGAGTGGTTTCGGTGTTAGCGGGCGCTGGGCACCCGCCCGAACTGGCGCACAGGGCGGAGCGGGGGAAACAAGGGCGCCACGGGGCCGGGCGCCGTGTGCAGAGGAGGCGGGGCACAGGCGGGTGAGGCCGGCAGGTAGCGGTGGTGGCCGGCCGCGGGCGTCGGCGACCAAAGCCACGCGCAGGCCGGCGTGGAGAGGCGAGGCCAAGGCGAGGGGAGACGAAGCGGGACGCGGACCACGGCGAGGGAGGACGGCCGGGGCGCGCGAGGCCATGGCGCAGTCGGCACGGAGGGGGGCGAGCAGGGAGGAGGGGCGCCCGTGCGGGCGGTTGACCAGGCGAGACGCGTCGGGACGGGGCGACGGCGCGCG
>NW_021171100.1:12494-19940 GCF_002162155.2 Triticum dicoccoides
GGCCGGGGCGCGGCGCCGTTGTCCTCCCGATCCAATCGGGAGGGAGGGGGAGAGTGGATGCGAGTGGGGGGGTGGCTAGGGTTTCGGGGTCTCACCCGGGGGGGAATAAGGAGAGAGGGGGTGGGCCGGCTGGGCCTGGGGGTTGGCCCAGTTGGGCCACGGCCTAGAGGGGGGTTTCTCCTTCTTTTTTTTTTCTGTTAGTTTTAGGTTTTAGTTTTTTTCTGTTTTTGTAGTTTCTTTTCTTTTTATTTATTTTCTTTCCTATTTTAAATCATTTTAAATTATCTAGGCACTTTATAAAAATGTGTTTATTACACCATATTTACTTAAGCAAAATATGGCACCGCCCGAACATTTTTGTTTTAACTTTTTAAAAACTTTTGTTGTTTGCCATTAATTTAAATTTGAATTTTGAAACGGTTTCGAATTTAACGCGAGATTTAAACAACAGTAACCGTGGTGACGTGGCATCGTTAACGTGGGATTACTGTAGCATGATTATCCGGGCGTCACAATTCTCCTCCACTACAAGAAATCTCGTCTCGAGATTTAAGAGGGAAAGTGACGGGGAAGGGATTTGGTTACGAAATTCTAACGAGTCATCTCGGTCTTGGTTGCTCTTCTTGAAGAGGTCGATCCATTATGTTGAAGTCTTCATTTCTCTGCTTCAGGTCATCATGATGGGGTCGTCATCCTTTCTCTGAAGTCTTCATCGATCGTACGAAGGACAAGGGGTAACTCCGGAAGAATGGACCTCTGCAGGGTTGGCTATCTCGTAGATAATCCAAGGAGGGTGACAAAAAGTATCTCTCAAGTAGGAACTTAAGAAAATATCGAGAGCATGGTAAGAAGGTACCATGAGAAGTTTCAAACAAGCAGTAAATCGTTCGATGCCTAAATCAGAGTGTTATAAGAGGTTCAGAGCAACAGGGAAATAAGATTGCATCTGATGCCAGAATAGATCTCAAGGAAGGTGGCTCGTGATCTACATACGAAGCCAAGTGCGAGTAACAATTTTGGAGAACAGGGATGTACAGGAGAGTCAGGTTTTGATCCTGTGGAACTGTGGGTTATGTGCCCACCATGTGGGTTAAAATTAGAAAGGTCGGTGATATTTTGCACAGTCATGATAACAAGGCATGTCAAAGGATAGCCTATCAATTATGTTGGCACGTCGGTTCCAAGGGCGAGGGGCGAAAAGAACAATTTTCCTGCTTGTTGGATGAGGCGAACCAATTGGCAAAGGTTCTTATCCATCGGTGGTTACCGGAATGTTTTCAACAATAGTAACAGGGTCTTGCTGACAGAGTTGTACACCGAGGTGCTTACATAAGCAGGAGAATATTACTGCTTAGATTATATAGACCTCAAGAAAGGTTAATCCAACCAATGCAAAGGAAAATAAGATTATCAGATTAAACAGAACAATGGAAAGGAAAATGTGTTTAAACACATATTTCAAGGGTATATCCTTCCCAAGGACAAGCAGAGCATGATATCCATGACAGGATATAATGTAGAAAACTCTTTAGGTAGGGGAGAGAAATTTCATGACATTACCCATACAGCGGTGTTTGGATAATTTAGCAGGAAACATGTAGCATTGGGCTTCAAATGTTCTTGTTGAAAATCAAAGTACCACAAACATGCTTCGAGATAGCATCGACATGGTCTTCGAGCAAAGGTCAGACTTTGGAAAACACGAAGGATCCATCAGGAATAACTTATAAAATAGGTCTTATAATTTCCTCCAAGAAGAATGGTTATCCTTGCAAATAAACCATAATGATAGGTCCTCCAGCCAGGGGGGGGGGGTGCTAGGCATGACATCCTGTTACCAGGTCATCAAAGGGCCAACAACATAACTCTTGGAAAGTTGTCCCAACCATCATATCTGACCGAGATTTAGATCCGATTGGTGTAATGATACCTCAGACTCAGGATGTCCGAGAATAAAAGGTGCAACACAAATAGACGAAATGATATTTCAGGATTCTCAGGAAATGAACTATGGGAGTGGGTTCCTGAAACAATAGTTCATCATTAAACCAAGGAGAGGAGGAGGTGGCTGATGGGCTCGACGATAATCCATCGAGATTTCCAACAAGTTGGATTTCCACAATTATGTGAACAAGGAGATAACATTTATCAGATCAAATGGTATAATGATGTATGCTTGAGGAAACATACTCAATTAAACATTGGTTGAAAGGTGCACCCGAATATGGGTTGGGTTGCACGATCAATGTTAGAGTGGTGACTTGACGAACAAAAGAATTAGAATGAAACTCGACCATTACTTCAAAGCAATAGGGTTGCTAGAAGTTTTGAATTCACACCTCATAGTTCAATTGTCGGTATTCCGGTTAGAAACAACACGGGTACCAAGAAAGAATGGTGAGGGTGAGAAGTATCACCATACCAAGAATTCTTAAGAGGTGGAGTAATCCTCACGATCTTCTTGACAAAAAAGATGGTAATACTCCATGGTAAAGAAGAACAAATGCTAGGTAGCAAGGAACTCGAGGTATAACACAGAACACAAACAAGTTTTTGTTGGAGGGAACGCAATAAAGAGGTCGATGACAACACAAATCATCGAGGGCAAGGATGGTATTTCTCATCATTAATTCAATTGATATCCTGGAAGAGCCTCAGAATGTAGATGGTGATCATGACACATTTGTCGAGAGATTCCACGAAGATGTAATCGATCCGCGATCACATCAAGTCAAAAGAATGATGAAGCAAGAGGTTATTGGAACCATAGGTACGACACAAACTTGAAATCAAGATTGTTGTTCAAGGCGAACTGATATGACGAGGAAGATCGACGTAAGCTTAGATCATTGTCAAAAGTTGTGCTCCGAGAAGAAGGACCGGGTAGCACAGTTAAAATCATCACGACAATGATATAGCCAAACAGGCTAGGAATGGCGTGATCGGGTACAAACTCGTACTTATAGAAGCTTACTGAAGAGTTGTCGAACCGTAGTGCGAACTCGGTTCCGTTATCGGTGTCTTTGAGTGTTTATTAACTCAGAGCCCGTGAAAAATTGGAATCAGTGGGAAGGTAGCACTTGATGAAGAACTCATAAGGAGTTATGCAGTTCCATGATAATCTCGAGATACCAGGGGGGTAATACTCGACACAAGATCAAAGTAAAGGTTGGACTGGTGTATTGATCCATAGGAGACAATTGTTTTAACTTGTCCGAGAAATGAGATCAAAGAAGAACAATCATGGTCGGAACCACGGTTGCAAGGGATCAATTCACAGATACCATATGTTAGTTATCAAGGAAATAGTTATTGTTACAAGAAGCTTCCATGATAGGATCTACATCGTGCCCATGGGCATGAACA
The DNA here is from genome assembly GCF_002162155.2 of Triticum dicoccoides. Classification (NCBI taxonomy): domain Eukaryota; kingdom Viridiplantae; phylum Streptophyta; class Magnoliopsida; order Poales; family Poaceae; genus Triticum; species Triticum dicoccoides. Next base: position 15,861 of record NW_021171100.1, read on the forward strand.
CAAAGTTCATGGTCGACTCCCGCTTCGTCAATGCATAACCTTCCATTCACCTCTCGTATTTCAAAAATAACATTAGTTCTTGAAAGTTTTACCTGGTGCAATACCAGATAAGTATGACTCGTGAAAACTTTCGGGTTCACACGGTTTAGAGAAGGCATATGTTCAACCCATAGGGGCTTCTTAGAGACATATACCACAAGTTTCAAGAGTAATAACACAAGCCCGAAAGCAGAGTAAGGTTGGCCAAGCGGAGGGTACAACTTAACAAAGGCATTATGTAACAGGGGAAGAACTCACAAGTGATCAAGTGTGAAGGACATTGTCGGATAACAATCCAACAAAGGACTTGATGGTCCACAAAGGATCTGATATGAGTATCGATACTCAACCAGAAGAGGAAGGAATGCAAATGCAACAGGTTATGGAAGCATCTGAATAATTCACCGCTTAAATGCAAAGGAATTATGATTTCCAAAACAAAGGATCAGAAGCAGACGTTCTGATCAAGGATGGATCAATTGAATATACCAGAGGCACAATCGATGACAGATAGTTTGGTAGAGAACCAACTCAGGTTCAAAATGACGCCTGAGCCGGAAGGATGAATTCTAGGATCTATTTGAGGATTGCGAGAATTCGCAACATATTGAATCAACAGACTCAAAATGATAATGACAAGGTATGCCATTAAGATTACGAGACTTATGGGATTAATCATATTGCAAGCAAGCAAGAATTTCAAGAGCAATAGGCTGCTCAGGATTTTCGGAAGATCGAGTAGTATTTGAAAGTATTTTGTGAATCACATGAACAACTGGGTTGAGCGGATACTCGACAAGTGCGAGGATTTATTTGAAGGGGTATTCATGTGGCAAAGAACTGCTAGGCAGTAGGCACAAAGTATTCTCAGAACAATAGAGAAAACTTCGGGGTATCTTGCAATAATAAGATCAATGGGGGATGATCGTATGAATGGCAAGTGTAAGTAGTTATCCACGGATTTATCGGTGGTCAGGAATAGCAAAAGTGATGGGCACAAAGTCTCGAGAGAACATCCGAGAGTATCTTCGGAATCTCCTGATTAGCAGACGATCATCTGAAGTGAGGGGCTCTCCGGGAGAAAGTACTTGTGAGAACCTAAAGTTAGTTTGTTTTTAGCAAAATCGTTTAACCCGAATAGAAGAGAGTTCAGAATCCCAGAGTAAAGATTGAGGAGTAAAAGATCCTAATACCACCCAATGGCGACGTGGGCCCATGGGCCGCACAGCCATGTTAGTAAAAGTTTTGTAAAGTCTAGACTCGACTTCGGCCAAGGAGTTGGAAGGGGGATTCCTACAGGCAGTTGCTCTGATACCAACTTGTGACGCCCCCGATTCAATCGTACACTAATCATGCATGCAAATGTGTACGATCGAAATCAGGGACTCACGGGAAGATATCACAACACAACTCTAAAACATAAATAAGTCATACAAGCATCATAATACAAGCCAGGGGCCTCGAGGGCTCGAATACAAGTGCTCGATCATAGATGAGTCAGTGGAAGCAATAATATCTGAGTACAGACATTAGTTAAACAAGTTTGCCTTAAGAAGGCTAGCACAAACTGGAATACAGATCGAAAGAGGTGCAGGCCTCCTGCCTGGGATCCTCCTAAACTACTCCTGGTCGACGTCAGCGGGCTGCACGTAGTAGTAGGCACCTCCAGCGTAGTAGGAGTCGTTGTCGACGATGTCGTCTGGCTCCTGGACTCCAGCATCTGGTTGCGACAACCAGAAAGAAAGGAAAGGGGGAAAAAGGGGGGAGAAAGCAACCGTGAGTACTCATCCAAAGTACTCGCAAGCAAGGAACTACACTACATATGCATGGGTATGTGTGTAAGTAGGCCATATCAGTGGACTGAACGGCAGAATGCCAGAATAAGAGGGGGATAGCTAGTCTTATCGAAGACTACACTTCTGGTCACCTTCGTCTTGCAACAAGTAGAAGAGGGTAGGTTGAAGTCCTCCAAGTAGCATCTCCAAGTAGAAACTCCAAGTAGCATCTCCAGTAGCATCGCATAGCATAATCCTACCCGGCAATCCCCTCCTCGTATCCCTGAGAGAGAGCGACCACCGGTTGTATCTGGCACTTGGAAGGGTGTGTTTTATTAAGTATCCGGTTCTAGTTGTCATAAGGTCAAGGTACAACTCCAAGTCGTCCTGTTACCGATGATCACGGCTATTCGAATAGATTAACTTCCCTGCAGGGGTGCACCAACTTACCCAACACGCTTGATCCCATTTGGCCGGACACACTTTCCTGGGTCATGCCCGGCCTTGGAAGATCAACACGTCGCAGCCCCACCTAGGCAAAACAGAGAAGCCAGCACGCCGGTCTAAACCTAAGCGCGCAGGGGTCTGGGCCCATCGCCCTGAGCACACCTGCACGTTGCGTGGGCGGCCGGAAGCAGACCTAGCCTAGTGGCGTTCCAGTCCAATCCGGCGCGCGCCGCTCCGTCGCTGACGTCTGAAGTGCTTCGGCTGATACCACGACGCCGGGATACCCATAACTACTCCCACGTAGATGGTTAGTGCGTATAGGCTCGTAGCCAACTCAGATCAAATACCAAGATCTCGTTAAGCGTGTTAAATATCCGCGAACGCCGAACAGGGCCAGGCCCACCTCTCTCCTAGGCGGTCTCAACCTGCCCTGTCGCTCCGCCACAAAGATCCACACAGACGGCCGTCGGGACAAAGGTCCTTTCAGCCCCCAATCCGTGAATCACTCGCGGGTACTCTTCGAGCGGACCCGACTTTAGTCACCATCTGTAGTATGTATATATGTATAGTATATACTCGTGATCACCTCCCGAGTGATCACGGCCCAATAGTATAGCAAGGCAGACTGACAAGAATGTAGGGCCAATGATGATAAACTAGCATCCTATACTAAGCATTTAGGATTGCGGGTAAGGTATCAATGACTGTAGCAACAATGACAGGCTATGCAACAGAATAGGAGTAACCGAACTGTAACATGCTACACTACTCTAATGCAAGCAGTATAGAGAAGAATAGGCGATATCTGGTGATCAAGGGGGGGGCTTGCCTGGTTGCTCTGGCAAGAGAGAGGGGTCGTCAACTCCGTAGTCGAACTGGGCAGCAGCAGCGTCGGTCTCGTAGTCTACCAGAGAGAAGAGGGGGAAGAAACAATGAATACCTTGCAAACAGATGCATATCGATGCATGACATGACAAGTAACGGTGCTAGGGGTGCCCTAACGCGGTATGAGATGATACCGGTGAAGGGGGAAAACATCTGGGAAAGTATTCCCGGTGTTTCGTGTTTTCGGGCAGAGGAGTCGGAGGGGGAAAGTTGCGAGTTCGATAGGTTAGGGGGGGTGTGGCGGACGAACGGGCTGCGTATCCGGATTCGTCTCGTCGTTCTGAGCAACTTTCATGTTGAAAATATTTTAATCCGAGTTACGGTTTAAAAGATATGATTTTCTAAAGATTTTAATAATTTCTGGGATTTAATTAATTATTTAAATCTAACATTATCCAAAACAGTGTTTGCTGGCGTCAGCATGACGTCAGCAGTCAACAGGTGCGTTGACTGGTCAAACTGACGTGTGGGTCCAGCGGGGCCCACCTGTCATACCCTGTTTAGGCTAATCAGGTTTTAGCTAAACTAATCACAGTTTAATTAGACTAATTAGTTAATTTGATTAATCTAATTATGATTAATTAACTTAATTAATTCCTTAATTAATTAATTAATTAATTAATTATTTTTATTATTATTAATTTTAATTCCTTTTTTAATAAAACGTTCTGGGGCCGTGGGGCCCCCATGTCATTGCCACTAGTGGCCAGAGTGGTTTCGGTGTTAGCGGGCGCTGGGCACCCGCCCGAACTGGCGCAGCGGGCGCCCTTCCGCGGCCAACGGGGAAGGGGGGGCATGGCGAGCCGGGGCACAGGCTCGCCGGCGGCGGCGACGGCGCACAGGGCGGAGCGGGGGAAACAGGGGCGCCACGGGGCCGGGCGCCGTGTGCAGAGGAGGCGGGGCACAGGCGGGTGAGGCCGGCAGGTAGCGGTGG
>NW_021171100.1:19950-20444 GCF_002162155.2 Triticum dicoccoides
AAATTTGCAATATTCGAAGAGATGTGTGCTACCTATCCTTGGTTCTTATCACGTTTTAATATTTGAAATTTGCAATATTTGAAGAGATGTGTGCTAACTATCCTTGGTTCTTATCAAGTTTTAATATTTGAAATTTTCTATATTTGAAGAGATGTGTGCTAACTATCCTTGGTTCTTATCAAGTTTTAATATTTGAAATTTGCAATATTCGAAGAGATGTGTGCTAACTACCCTTGATACTTATCAAGTTTTAATATTTGAAATTTGCAATATTTGAGGAGATGCGTGCTAACTATCCTTGGTTCTTATCAAGTTTTAATATTTGAAATTTGCAATATTTAAAGAGATGTGTGCTAACTATCCTTGGTTCTTATCAAGTTTTAATATTTGAAATTTGCAATATTTGAGGAGATGTGTGCTAACTGTCCTAGGTTCTTATCAAGTTTTAATATTTGAAATTTGCTATATTTGAAGAGATGTGTGCTAACTATCCT
>NW_021171100.1:25630-26307 GCF_002162155.2 Triticum dicoccoides
TATTATCAAGTTTTAATATTTGAAATTTGCAATATTTGAAGAGATGTGTGCTAACTATCCTTGGTTCTTATCAAGTTTTAATATTTGAAATTTGCTATATTTGAAGAGATGTGTGCTAACTATCCTTGGTTCTTATCAAGTTTTTATATTTGAAATTTGCCATATTTGAAGATATGTGTGTTAACTATCCTTGGTTATTATCAATTTTTAATATTTGAAATTTGCAATATTTGAAGAGATGTGCGCTAACTATCCTTTGTTCTTATCAAGTTTTAATATTTGAAATTTTCTATATTTGAATAAATGTGTGCTAACTATCCTTGGTTATTATCAAGTTTTAATATTTGAAATTTGCTATATTTGAAGAGATGTGTGCTAACTATCCTTGGTTCTTATCAAGTTTGAATATTTGAAATTTGCTATATTTGAAGAGATGTGTGCTAACTATCCTTGGTTCTTATCAAGTTTTTATATTTGAAATTTGCTATATTTGAAGAGATGTGTGCTAACTATCCTTGGTTCTTATCAAGTTTTAACATTTGAAATTTTCTATATTTGAAGAGATGTGTGCTAACTATCCTTGGTTCTTATCAAGTTTTAATATTTGAAATTTCCTATATTTGAAGAGATGTGTGCTAACTATCCTTGGTTCTTATCAAGTTTTAATATTTTAAATT
>NW_021171100.1:26317-26885 GCF_002162155.2 Triticum dicoccoides
TTGAGGAGATGTGTGCTAACTATCCTTGGTGCTTATCAAGTTTTAATATTTGAAATTTGATATATTTGAAGAGATGTGTGCTAACTATCCTTGGTTCTTATCAAGTTTTAATATTTGAAATTTTCTATATTTGAAGAGATGTGTGCTAACTATCCTTGGTTCTTATCAAGTTTTAATATTTGAAATTTGCACTATTTGAGGAGATGTGTGCTAACTATCCTTGGTTCTTATCAAGTTTTAATATTTGAAATTTGCAATATTTGACGAGATGTGAGCTAACTATCCTTGGTTCTTATCAAGTTTTAATATTAGAAATTTGCTATATTTGAAGAGATGTGTGCTAACTATCCTTGGTTCTTATCAAGTTTTAATATTTTAAATTTTCAATATTTGAGGAGATGTGTGCTAACTATCCTTGGTGCTTATCAAGTTTTAATATTTGAAATTTGATATATTTGAAGAGATGTGTGCTAACTATCCTTGGTACTTATCAAGTTTTAATATTTGAAATTTACAATATTTGAAGAGATGTGTGCTAACTATCCTTTGTTCTTATCAAATTTTAATA
>NW_021171100.1:26895-27514 GCF_002162155.2 Triticum dicoccoides
GAAGAGATGTGTGCTAACTATCCTTGGTTCTTATCAAGTTTTAATATTTGAAATTTTCTATATTTGAAGAGATGTGTGCTAACTATCCTTGGTTCTTATCAAGTTTTAATATTTGAAATTTGTTATATTTGAAGAGATGTGTGCTAACTATCCTTGGTTCTTATCAAGTTTTAATATTTGAAATTTGCAATATTTGAGGTGATGTGTGCTAACTATCCTTGTATCTTATTAAGTTTTAATATTTGAAATTTGCTATATTTGAAGAGATGTGTGCTAACTATCCTTGAATCTTATCAAGTTTTAATATTTGAAATTTGCTATATTTGAGGAGATGTGTGCTAACTATCCTTGGTTCTTATCAAGTTTTAATATTTGAAATTTGCTATATTTGAAGAGATGTGTGCTAACTACCCGTGGTTCTTATCAAGTTTTAATATTTCAAATTTGAAATATTTGAGGAGATGTGTGCTAACTATCCTTGGTTCTTATCAAGTTTTAATATTTGAAATTTGCTATATTTGAAGAGATGTGTGCTAACTACCCGTGGTTCTTATCAAGTTTTAATATTTCAAATTTGAAATATTTGAAGAGATGTGTGCTAACTATCCTTGGTTCTTAT
>NW_021171101.1:0-1110 GCF_002162155.2 Triticum dicoccoides
CTTGTTCATAAGGATAAAAATATTACTTTGCTTCCTATGACTCCTGATTCCATTTTGAAAGATGATATTAATAGAGCTAATAAAGCAAAACAGGAGACGAATAAGAGTGAAAATCAGATTGTGGCAAAAGAATTTGAGCAACAAATGAAGCCTAATAATAAACCATCTAGTGTTGCTTCTGAAATTAAATTGAAAAGTGCATGTTTATTTGCCACCAAATCTGATATTGATGAGCTAGATTTCAGCAAATCTGTTTGCTATGCTTTTGTGTGCAAAGAGGCATTATTTTCATTCGAGGACGTGCCTTCCTCTTTGCCTCCTGCTGTCACTAACATTTTGCAGGAGTTCGCTGACGTCTTCCCACAAGACGTGCCACCGGGATTACCGCCTATTCGAGGGATTGAGCATCAGATTGACTTAATTCCCGGTGCTTCACTGCCAAATCGTGCACCATACCGTACCAATCCAGAGGAGACGAAGGAGATTATGCGTCAAGTACAAGAGCTTCTCGACAAAGGTTATATACGCGAATCCCTTAGTCCTTGTGCTGTTCCTATTATTCTAGTGCCGAAAAAGGATGGTACATCACGTATGTGTGTTGATTGTAGAGGCATTAATAATATTACTATTCGTTATCGTCATCCTATTCCTAGGCTAGATGATATGCTTGATGAATTGAGTGGTTCTACAATATTCTCCAAGGTTGATTTGCGTAGTGGATACCATCAAATTCGTATGAAATTGGGAGATGAATGGAAAACAGCATTTAAAACTAAGTTTGGATTATATGAGTGGTTAGTCATGCCTTTTGGGTTAACTAATGCACCTAGTACTTTCATGAGATTAATGAACGAAGTTTTACGTGCTTTCATTGGACGATTTGTGGTAGTCTATTTTGATGATATACTGATTTATAGCAGATCTTTGGAAGAACATTTGGAACATTTACGTGCTGTTTTTATTGCTCTACGTGATGCACGTTTGTTTGGTAACCTTGGGAAGTGCACCTTTTGCACCGACCGAGTATCTTTTCTTGGCTATGTTGTTACTCCACAGGGAATTGAAGTTGACAAAGCCAAGATTGAAGCTATTGAGAGTTGGCCGCAGCCC
>NW_021171102.1:0-1178 GCF_002162155.2 Triticum dicoccoides
GGCCTTTTAAAGTGCTTTTCCTTGTTCTGTTTAAAACATCAATTTAACTTGTTTGATCATGCATGAGAATAGTACAGATGGATAGATTGGATTTTTCTGATCATTTTTCATATATAATTTGTCCAATTTGGAGTTACAGAATAAAAGTTATGAATTTTTGAAGTTTAAAATATATTCTGGAATTTCCTGATTTAAATTAAATCCAGAAAATCAATTACTGCGTCAGCCTGACATCAGTGTGACGTCAGCAGGTCAACGGAACAGGTTTGGGTCAAACCTGACAGTGGGTCCCGCATGTCAGGGTGATTATTTTAATTAAAATTTAATTAAAACTAATCCTGTTTAATTAACAGGGCTGGGCCCCACCTGTCATTGACTCAGGGGAGTCAACCAGGGCCCACCCGTGGTCAAAGTCAATGCCAGCGACGCCGGCGTTTAGCCGCCGGCGAGCCCGACGCGGCGGCGGGAGTGGTTTTGGCCATTTCGGCCACCAAATGGGTCGCGGAGACCACCGGAGTGGAGCTGAGGACAAGCCGCAGCTCTTGGTGGAGTCCGTTGGGGTCGGGGTGGCCAGAGTTGGCGCCGGCGACGACTTTGGCGGCCACCGGGGTTCGGCCGAAGACGAACTTGACGCTAGAGGGGACGGTGAGGCTCGGGGAGTGGCTAGCTAGGTGCTGCGGGACTCGGTGAGTAAGATGGACACCATCTTGTGGCCGGAGTGTGGCCGGAAGCACGTCGGCGACGAGATCCGTGGCGGTGCGGGCGTGTGATCCTCGTGCGGTGGCTACACGGCTCGGGAATGAGAGAGAGAGGGTCGGAGGAGTAGCTAGGCTCACAGCGCTCCCGTAGAGGCCACCGGCGGGGTCGGGGACGAGCTGAGGCAGCGACGGCGTTGAAGGGGATCTCCGGCGACGGCGAGCTCGGGCGAGGTCGGTGCGGTGGTCTCGGGCCGCTCGAGCACACGGGGCTCGGCTAGCTCGATGAAGTGGACGGCGGCGAAGCTCCTGGACACGGTGGCACGGCGTGGGGTGGACGGAGGGCGTGGCTACGGCGAGGGGGTGGCGGCGATGGCGTCGGCCATGGCTGGGGCGTGCGAGGGGGAGGAGCTGGAGAGGAGAGGGGGTGTCTGGGGGGTTCGGGGGAGAGAGGGAGGCCGGTTCACGGCGTTAGCCGGGCGA
>NW_021171103.1:0-1312 GCF_002162155.2 Triticum dicoccoides
CGCCGACTCAGAGCGGGGCGACGCAAAACTCAAGCCTACCACCCAGTCGTCTATCCTTGTCCTACTCCGCGAGCTCCAAAATGTTTCGTAGCTGGGGCAGGGGCAGACTGCAAAGTTGATTCCTCTGCTTCTCTCTTTTGCTAAGAATTAAAGAAGATGTATTCACTCCAAAGGAGCGGCTTATGCTTCTCAGAGCAAGGGACTGTAAATGGAAGTTCAGCTGCTTCCAAGCTCTTACTCGCTCAAGTTCTTGTGACCTCCTTCCATTCCATTTGCAAGCTACTAGTAGCTGTCCAAACTCAGTTGTAAGAGGAAATGTTAACTGACTGACCAACATTCAGTATGGCGCTTGGAAGAACTTCAGGCCAGCAAACATTTGGCTCTGACTTGCGTGAGGTTGCATTGACGTGGCAAAGGAATGAGGCGGCCTCCACACAGCAGCTGACATGTGGGTCCACGTCACTGCACCAGCTCGAACTGCTTTAATTATATTTTTTTACCTCATTTGCTTTACAAGTACTATATGAAAATAAAAACTATTAGAACTATGGCTTAGAGGCAGTGTTGGTGCCCAAGACACACTGTGTGTTCCTCAAGGTAATATTAATGGCGTACAAAAGTTGCTCGACTAACAGGATGGCAGACAACAACCAGATTTATCTTTACCTTTACACCCCTGTGTATCTTTAAACCCACCAAGCAAAGAATCTAGTGATGCATGGATGTGATGTGTATCATTGTATGAACCAAAGAATTTGCAGCTTTTACTTAGAGAGAGAGAGAGAGAGAAAGCAAAGAGAGAAGGAAAGCAGACGCAAGGAATGTCGGTAAGGGCTATCCGGCTATGCTTCTGCATAGCCGTTTCCCTTACCTTGCTATCTCAAGCATAACTCTGCCTTCAACTTCCAGTTTCCTAACCAACGGTCTAGTTTGCTTGTGTACTGTATCTACGCTTGTGCCAATTGATCACGGTAAACTTACCAATCGCTATATATGCAAGTCTTCTTTTAACAAGGCATCAGGTCGTAACTTGTCCAAATGCTTGTGTCGGTGGGCGGGCTGAACGCAGCAGCGGCCGGCGGCCCCGGCGTCACACCGCGGGGTACCCTGGTCTGGTCTGGTCTCTGGTCGGACAGGTGAAGTTGCTCTGTTCTTGAGTTTGAGAAATGTGGCACGGGCAGACTGCAAAGTTGATTCCTCCGCTTCTCTCTTTTGCCGAGAATTAACAGGTGTCAGATTTCTTCACAGAGCAATTCATCAATGCTTTGTAGCTGACATTCCGAAGGAGCCGCCTATGCTTCTCCGAGTAAGG
>NW_021171104.1:0-1251 GCF_002162155.2 Triticum dicoccoides
ACCTCGTTAAGATGGTCTGCTTGCAAGACTTCCAAGAAACAGCGCCACCTCCATGAGTGAACACATATCCGCTCGTGGCCTTTATCTCATCAGCATCTGAGATCCAGTTTGAGTCACTATACCCTTCAAGCACCTTTGGGTGCCCAGTGTAGTGAATTCCATAGTTTACAGTGCCTTTCAAATAACGCAAAACTCTTTCTAGAGCTTTCCAATGCACATCTCCCGGTTTTGAGACAAACCGGCTCAGCTTGCTAACAGCAAAGGAGATGTCAGGTCTTGTAGCACTGGCTAAGTACATAAGCGAGCCAATAATCTGAGAATACTTCAATTGATCTCTAGCAATTCTTCAATTCTTTCGAAGCAGCACGCTAGCATCATATGGTGTTGGAGAGGGCTTGCAGTCACTATAGCCAAAGCGACTCAAGATCTTTTCCACATAGTGAGATTGAAGCAATGTAATCCCACCATCATCATCTCTCAACAACTTGATGTTCAGAATGACATCAACCACTCCTAAATCTTTCATCTCAAAACAGCGAGATAGAAAGTCCTTGACCTCCTTAATAACATTCAGATTTGTTCCAAAAATCAGTATGTCATCAACATATAAGCAAAGCATAACTCCCTCGCCCCCACCATGGCGATAGTACAAACATTTGTCAGCTTCGTTCACAACAAAGTCTGCAGCTGTTAAAGTTCTTTCGAACTTCTCATGCCACTGTTTGGGTGCTTGCTTGAGTCCGTAGAAAGACTTCAGCAATTCGCACACTTTCCCTTCTTGACCATCTATTACAAACCCATCTGGTTGTTCCATATAAATTTCCTCATCCAACTCTCCATTCAGGAAAGCAGTCTTAACATCCATTTGATGAACGAGAAGACCATGTGAGGCAGCTAGTGAAAGTAGAACTCGAATAGTGGTCAGTCGAGCCACAGGTGAGTAAGTATCAAAGAAATCTTCACCTTCCTTTTGGGTATAACCCTTAGCCACGAGCCGAGCCTTGTACTTTTCAATAGTACCATCAGGCCTAAGCTTCTTCTTGAATACCCATTTGCATCCTATAGGTTTGCACCCATAAGGACGATCAGTTATCTCCCAAGTTTCATTCGCCAAGATGGAATCCATCTCGCTACGAACTGCTTCCTTCCAGTAGTCAGCATCTTCAGATGCATAAGCCTCTGAAATAGAACTGGGAGTGTCATCTATGAGATACACAAGAAAATCATCACCAAAGGACTTTGCAGTCCTCT
>NW_021171105.1:0-3050 GCF_002162155.2 Triticum dicoccoides
AAGTGGTAGGGTTTATAAAGGAAAGATGGTATCTTCACTTTGGCTCACACAGTGATAAAGTAGCAAGGCCACATATATCTGCATGCACTAAATTTTTTCAGGTTCTCAATCATGCGAAGAAAGTAACATAAAAATTGTTAGAGTTATATTGAGGATGGCCTTTGGCCTTTTGTATTCTAGTCTCTTGGCATTCTTTGTACATGTATATATGATGGCTTTGGCTTCCTAATAATATCAAGTTGCATAATTCCCTAACATGGTATTAGAGCTTTGGTTCTTTTTTTGCACGCTGCAACTCGTGCTCGATCCAATCGCGCCGCCGTGATCATCCTTTCCCAGCTGCGCTGCTCCAAATCGTCTCCTGCCTCCGCTTGGCTGTTGCCTCTCACGCGTGCAGTTTCCTCTGCTGCCGCTCCTCTACTTTGCCTGTCCATCGTTCCCAGGTTCTGTCCGTGCGAGATCGGTTTTTGAATATTTAAGAAAATAGGAAAATAAGAAGCAGTCCGGGAAGGACACGAGGATTCTACCAGGATGGAGGGTGCTCCCTACCCCCTAGGCGCGCCCCCTGCCTCATGGGCACCTCGTGTGCTCTCCGGACTCCGTTTTCTTGCACGATACTTCTTTTGGTCGGTAAAAATTCATTATATAATCTGCCAAAGGTTTTGACCACCGTATCACGCGAATATCTCATGTTTTTGTTTCGAGCTGTTTTCTGCCATGGTTGTCAAGGACATGCATCATGTCATCTCCCTCCTCCTCCAACAATGAGGGCAACGATGCTTGGCTAATGAAGATAAAGCTGAAGAGAGAAGAGCCCGGAGGGATCAACAGGGATGATGGGATCAAGAAGGCCATGTGGGATCAAGTTCCGGTAGTAGTAGACGAGGACATCCTTCAACCTCATGACAATCTCTTTACCCCAACGGAGATTGAAGCTTTTCAAGATGATTGAGCTAGCTCGCACTACTGGGAAAAGGCCTGTTAGTGGCGCACCTATTTTGGCCATTAATGGTGCACTATAGGTGCGCCACTATCATCACGCCACTAGTAACAAGTACTAATGGCGCACCCCTGGTGCGCCATTAGTATACCAGATAATAGTGGCGCACCACATAGTGCGCCATGACTATGTCCAACGGTGCGCCATTACTATATGACTTAATCTCGGGTCACTATGGCTTAATCTCGGGTCAATATGCTTAATCTCAAGTCAAATCACACTCCGTGGTCAAACTTTCCGGAAGGTCACCCATCCTCACAATACTCCAGCCCAAGCACGCTTAACTTCGCAGTTCTATCCAAACCCAACCCCAGCACCAGCTCACTTAACAGGCACTTGTTGATATATCTATCATATCAATTCTATTAAACCATGTTGATGTCTATGACTTTGTTCATGTTCACTAGTGTTATGAAATTTTGAAAAAATATTTCAAACTTCTCGGTCATATTACGTATCATATTTTGAACATTTTTTCCAAAAAAAATCGAAACCAATTTTTTTCTGTTACTAGTGGCGCACCTAGCAAATGGTGTGCCATTACTAAGTTTGATTTTTTCCCATTCCCCCCTCTAGATCTTAAAAGCCCCGTATCTTTCGTTCTGTTAGGCCTGTTAGGATTCTGAAAATCTTCAACGGGGTTCCCCCGATTGAATCTTGATGTAACTTTTTGAGTAGATGATTTTTTATATAAAAAACTTTTTAATCTGAGTTCGTATGCAAAAGTTATGCCCATTTTACTAAATTCCAAAATGATTTTGCAAATAAAGTTGAAATTCATATTTGTAAATTTTCCCAACAACTAGACCACATATCACATGAGAAACTTATTTTCTTTTATTTTTTGACATTTCCATCATTTTCTTTTATTTTTTCTAAAACTGAAAAGGCGATCCACAGGGGAGGGGGGGTGCAAAGAAAGTTAGTAATGGTGCACCTTCACAAAGTGCGCCATTACTATGTGTATGACTTGGTCAAACCTTGATCAAAGTTAGTAATGGCGCACTTTGTGTAGGTGCGACATTACTAAGTTTGACATAGTAATGGCACATCTATGCAAAGTGCGTCATTACTAAGTTTGACTAAGGTTTGACCCAGTCATACACATAGTAATGGCGCACTTTGTGCAGGTGCGCCATTACTATGTAAACTAGTAATGGCGCACTATTCCCTGGTGCGCCACTGCTAACAATTTTTTCTTCAAAACTAGTAATGGTGTATCACACACCAGGTGCGCCATTAGTAATATGTCAATAATGGCATACCTGTATCTAGTGCGCCACTGCTATATAGCAGTGGCGCACCACATACATGGTGTGCCATTAATGTCCATATTAGCTATAGCCCTTTTTGTAGTAGTGTCGCATTCAAAACAAGTATCTCACAAGTGAAAATATTTTGTTGAAGGAGCATATCATAGCACTCAAGGGCATTATCCGCAAATTGGAGGATCTCCTACGCTCGATGTGCGACTATCCATCATCACCAATATCTTCTTCACCAACAAAGAAGAACTGAGTATCGGGTATGGGCACTCCCCTTGGCAACTGCCAAGCTTGGGGGAGTACCCCGGTATCGTTTCACCATCACACCTTCATCTTTACCATTTTTCTTAGTTCGATCCTTTTGGTAATATCTTGATCTAGTAGAATAAAGTTTTAGTATGATCTAGTTTTGAGTTTTGCTTTATGATCCTTCTATGTAATCGAGTCTGTGAGCTATATATAATAAAGATTAGTGTTGAGTCAAGGGCTTGATTATCTTGCTATGATGTTGAGGGAATAAAATAAAAGAGAAAGAATAAAAAGAAATGAAGAGATCATGTGGATCTTATGGAGAGTAATGACTTCACATATAAAGAGTATGATGAATAAAAGTTGTTGAAAGTTGACAAACATAGTTTTGGTCATCGTTGCAATTAATAAGAAGTAATAAAGAAATAGAGGTTTTCACATATAAATATACTATCTTGGACATTTTTTATGATTGTGAGCACTCATTAAAATATGACATGCTAAAGAGTTGACGTTGGACAAGGAAGACAACATAA
>NW_021171106.1:0-2175 GCF_002162155.2 Triticum dicoccoides
AAGTGGTAGGGTTTATAAAGGAAAGATGGTATCTTCACTTTGGCTCACACAGTGATAAAGTAGCAAGGCCACATATATCTGCATGCACTAAATTTTTTCAGGTTCTCAATCATGCGAAGAAAGTAACATAAAAATTGTTAGAGTTATATTGAGGATGGCCTTTGGCCTTTTGTATTCTAGTCTCTTGGCATTCTTTGTACATGTATATATGATGGCTTTGGCTTCCTAATAATATCAAGTTGCATAATTCCCTAACATGGTATTAGAGCTTTGGTTCTTTTTTTGCACGCTGCAACTCGTGCTCGATCCAATCGCGCCGCCGTGATCATCCTTTCCCAGCTGCGCTGCTCCAAATCGTCTCCTGCCTCCGCTTGGCTGTTGCCTCTCACGCGTGCAGTTTCCTCTGCTGCCGCTCCTCTACTTTGCCTGTCCATCGTTCCCAGGTTCTGTCCGTGCGAGATCGGTTTTTGAATATTTAAGAAAATAGGAAAATAAGAAGCAGTCCGGGAAGGACACGAGGATTCTACCAGGATGGAGGGTGCTCCCTACCCCCTAGGCGCGCCCCCTGCCTCATGGGCACCTCGTGTGCTCTCCGGACTCCGTTTTCTTGCACGATACTTCTTTTGGTCGGTAAAAATTCATTATATAATCTGCCAAAGGTTTTGACCACCGTATCACGCGAATATCTCATGTTTTTGTTTCGAGCTGTTTTCTGCCATGGTTGTCAAGGACATGCATCATGTCATCTCCCTCCTCCTCCAACAATGAGGGCAACGATGCTTGGCTAATGAAGATAAAGCTGAAGAGAGAAGAGCCCGGAGGGATCAACAGGGATGATGGGATCAAGAAGGCCATGTGGGATCAAGTTCCGGTAGTAGTAGACGAGGACATCCTTCAACCTCATGACAATCTCTTTACCCCAACGGAGATTGAAGCTTTTCAAGATGATTGAGCTAGCTCGCACTACTGGGAAAAGGCCTGTTAGTGGCGCACCTATTTTGGCCATTAATGGTGCACTATAGGTGCGCCACTATCATCACGCCACTAGTAACAAGTACTAATGGCGCACCCCTGGTGCGCCATTAGTATACCAGATAATAGTGGCGCACCACATAGTGCGCCATGACTATGTCCAACGGTGCGCCATTACTATATGACTTAATCTCGGGTCACTATGGCTTAATCTCGGGTCAATATGCTTAATCTCAAGTCAAATCACACTCCGTGGTCAAACTTTCCGGAAGGTCACCCATCCTCACAATACTCCAGCCCAAGCACGCTTAACTTCGCAGTTCTATCCAAACCCAACCCCAGCACCAGCTCACTTAACAGGCACTTGTTGATATATCTATCATATCAATTCTATTAAACCATGTTGATGTCTATGACTTTGTTCATGTTCACGAGTGTGATGAAATTTTGAAAAAATATTTCAAACTTCCCGGTCATATTACGTATCATATTTTGAACATTTTTTCCAAAAAAAATCGAAACCAATTTTTTTCTGTTACTAGTGGCGCACCTAGCAAATGGTGTGCCATTACTAAGTTTGATTTTTTCCCATTCCCCCCTCTAGATCTTAAAAGCCCCGTATCTTTCGTTCTGTTAGGCCTGTTAGGATTCTGAAAATCTTCAACGGGGTTCCCCCGATTGAATCTTGATGTAACTTTTTGAGTAGATGATTTTTTATATAAAAAACTTTTTAATCTGAGTTCGTATGCAAAAGTTATGCCCATTTTACTAAATTCCAAAATGATTTTGCAAATAAAGTTGAAATTCATATTTGTAAATTTTCCCAACAACTAGACCACATATCACATGAGAAACTTATTTTCTTTTATTTTTTGACATTTCCATCATTTTCTTTTATTTTTTCTAAAACTGAAAAGGCGATCCACAGGGGAGGGGGGGTGCAAAGAAAGTTAGTAATGGTGCACCTTCACAAAGTGCGCCATTACTATGTGTATGACTTGGTCAAACCTTGATCAAAGTTAGTAATGGCGCACTTTGTGTAGGTGCGACATTACTAAGTTTGACATAGTAATGGCACATCTATGCAAAGTGCGTCATTACTAAGTTTGACTAAGGTTTGACCCAGTCATACACATAGTAATGGCGCACTTTGTGCAGGTGCGCCATTACTATGTAAACTAGTAATGGCGCACTATTCCCTGG
>NW_021171107.1:0-3890 GCF_002162155.2 Triticum dicoccoides
AAAAAATATTCTCAACATGATCCACATGCATGCAGAGTTGACACTCTTCCAAGATAGTGGGATTAACATTAACTAAAGTCATGACCTTTTCGAACCCACTTTTATCAAAAATATCATAAGATTGAACATACCCCAAATATGTGGGATCTAAAGTTGAAACTCTTACAAACCCACTTTCAATATTATTGCAAACACTATTATCAATCTCATATTCATCATGGGGCTTAAATAAATTTTCAAGGTTATAAGAAGAATCACCCCAATCATGATCATTGAAACAAGTAGTAGACATAGCAAAACTAACACCCCCAAGCTTAGGGTTTTGCATATTATTAGCACAATTGACATCAAGAGAATTTATAGGAAAATCATTGCAATCATGCTTTTTACTCAAGGAGTTATCGTGAATCTCTTCATAAATTTCATCATCATAATTTTCAGATTCACAAATTTTTAGCAAAGCTTCATAAAGATAATCTAGTGCACAAAACTCACTAGCAATTGGTTCATCATAATTGGATCTCTTACAAAGATTAGGAAGCGGATGAGGATCCATAGATCTTAAGTTCTCTGTTTAGCAATAAATAAACAACTATTCCAACCAAACGAGCAAACGAGCCAAGTAAGACATCAAAGCAAAAAGACGAACAGAAGAAGGGCAAATAAAACGGCAAGGGTGAAGTGGGGGAGAGGAAAACGAGAGGCAAATGGTAGATAATGTAAATGCAAGGGAGATGAGTTTGTGATGGGTACTTGGTATGTCTTGACTTGAGCGAAGACCTCCCCGGCAACGGCGCCAAAAATCCTTCTTGCTACGTCTTGAGCTTGCGTTGGTTTTCCTTGAAGAGGAAAGGGTGATGCACCAATAGTAGCATAAGTATTTCCCTCAGTTTTGAGAACCAAGGTATCAATCCAGTAGGAGGCTCCTCAACAAGTCCCACGAACCTACACAAACAAACAAAGAAATCGCAACCAGCGCGACAAAGGGGTTGTCAATCCCTTCACGGCCACTTGCGGAAGTGAGATCTGATAGAGATAATATGATAAGATAAATATATTTTTGGTATTTTATAATATAGATGTAGAAAATAAAGATGCAAATAAAAGTAGATTGGAAGCAAATATGATAAGAGATAGACCCGGGGGCCATAGGTTTCACTAGAGGCTTCTCTCAAGAGCATAAGTATTATTGTGGGTGAACAAATTACTGTCGAGTAATTGATAGAAAAGCGAATAATTATGAGACTATTTAGGCATGATCATGTATATAGGCATCACGTCCACAATAAGTAGACCAACTCCTGCCTGCTACTACTACTATTACTCCACACATGACCGCTATCCAGCATGCATCTAGAGTATTAAGTTCATAAGAACAGAGCAACGCATTAAGCAAGATGACATGATGTAGAGGGATAAACTCAAGCAATATGATATAAACCCCATCTTTTTATCCTCAATGGCAACAATACAATACATGTCTTGCAACCCTTTCTGTCACTGGGTAAGAACACCGCAAGGTTGAACCCAAAGCTAAGCACTTCTCCCATGGCAAGAAAGATCAATCTAGTAGGCCAAACCAAACCGATAATTCGAAGAGACTTGCAAAGATAACTCAATCATGTTAAAGAATTCAGAGAAGATTCAATTATTATCCATAGATAAACTTGATCATAAACCCACAATTCATTGGATTTCGACAAACACATCACAAAAAGAGATTACATCGAATAGATCTCCACAAGAGAGGGGGAGAACATTGTATTGAGATCCAAAAAGAGAGAAGAAGCCAACTAGCGAATAACCATGGACCCGAAGGTGTGTGGTAAACTACTCACAACTCATCGGAGGGGCTATGGTGTTGATGTAGAAGCCCTCCATGGTGGAACCCCCTCCGGCAGAACGCCGGCGACGGCTCCAAGATGGGATCTCACGGATACAGAAGGTTACGGTGGTGGAAATTGTGTTTCGGGTGCTCCCTGGATGTTTTCAGGGTATGTAGGCTTATATATGAGGAAGAAGTACGTCGGTGGCTACCCGAGGGGCCCACGAGACAGGGGGGCGCGCCCTTAGGGGGGGGGGGCGCCCTACCCTCTCGTGGTCGCCTAGGCTGCTTCTTGACTTGCTCTCCAAGTCCTCTGGATCACGCTCGTTCCAAAAATCACACTTCTGAAGGTTTCATTCCATTTGGACTCCATTTGATATTCCATTTCTCCAAAATACTGAAATATGCAAAAAAACAGCAATACGGGCTGGGCCTCCGGTTAGTAGGTTAGTCCAAAAAATGATAATAATGTATAAAATAAAGCCCATAAACATCCAAAACAGGTAATATAATAGCATGGAACAATCAAAAATTATAGATACGTTAGAGACGTATCAATCTTCGCAAAATATGTAGGAGCCAATATGAGCATCCAGGTTCCACTATTGGTTATTGATCGGAGATATGTGTCTCGGTCATGTCTACATAGTTCTTGAACCCGTAGTTTCCAGACGCTTAACGTTCGGTGACGATATGTATTACGAGTTATGTGTTTTTGATGACCGAAGTTTGTTCGGAGTCCCGGATGAGATCACAGACGTGATGAGGAGTCTCGAAATGGTCGATACATAAAGATTGATATATTGGAAGATTATATTCGAACACCGGAATGGTTCTGGAGTGATTCGGGTATTTTTCGGAGTACCGGGAGGTTACCGGAATCCCCCGGGAAGTTAATGGGCCTTAGTGGGCTTTAGTGGAGAAAGGGAAGAAGGGCCACAAGGTGGCGTGCGCCTCCCCCCTGCCGAAATCGAATTGGACAAGGGGTGGAGGGCGTGGCCCCTCCTTCCTTCTCCTTCTCTCTTCCATCCTTCTGCTCCAGGAAAAAAACAGGAAAGGTGGGGGCCGAATCCTACTTGGACCGGGAGTCCAAGTAGGACTCCCCCCTTGGCGCGCCTCTCCCATGGCCGGCCTTCTCCCCCCTCCCTCCTTTATATACAGGGGTAGGGGGCACCCTAGTATAGACAAGTTTCTCCCCCAACCGTGTGCGGTGCCCCCCTCCATAGTTACACACCTCGATCATACCATCGTAGTGCTTAGGCGAAGCACTGCGCCGTAGCATTATCATCACCGCCGCCACGCCGTCGTGCTGACGGAACTCACCCTCGTCCTCAACTTGATCAAGAGTACGAGGGACGTCATCGAGCTGAACATGTGCTAAACATGGAGGTGCCGTACGTTCGGTACTTGGATCGGTTGGATCACGAAGACGTTCGACTAGATCAACCGTGTTATTGAAACGCTTCCGCTTTCAGTCTACGAGGGTACGTGGACACACTCTCCCCTCTCGTTGCTATGCATCTCCTAGATAGATCTTGCGTGATCGTCGGAAAATTTTGAAATTACCGCGTTCCCCAATAGTGGCATCCAAGCCAGGTTTATGAGTAGATGTTATATGCACGAGTAGAATACAAGTGAGTTGTGGGCGATAATAGTCATACTGCTTACCACCAATGTCTTACTTTGACTCGGTGGTATTGTTGGATGAAGCGGCCCGGACCGACATTACATGACTGCGTTCATGAGACTGGTTCTACCAACGTGCTTTTGCACAAAGGTGGCTGACGGGTGTCTGTTTCTCCAACTTTAGTTGAATCGAGTTTGACTATGGTCGGTCCTTGTTGAAGGTTAAAACAGCACACTTGATGAAAAGTCATTGTGGTTTTGATGTGTAGGTAAGAACGGTTCTTGCTAGAAGCCCGTAGCAGCCACGTAAAACTTGCAACAAGAAAGTAGAGGACGTCTAACTTGTTTTTGCAGGGCTTGCTGTGATATGATATGGTCAAGGCATGATGTGATATAGATTCTTGTATGGGATGATCATGTTTTGTAAGAAAGTTATTGG
>NW_021171108.1:0-5685 GCF_002162155.2 Triticum dicoccoides
CCAATAACTTTCTTACAAAACATGATCATCCCATACAAGAATCTATATCACATCATGCCTT
This sequence comes from Triticum dicoccoides, assembly GCF_002162155.2. NCBI lineage: Eukaryota > Viridiplantae > Streptophyta > Magnoliopsida > Poales > Poaceae > Triticum > Triticum dicoccoides. The sequence continues at coordinate 62 of NW_021171108.1, forward strand.
GACCATATCATATCACAGCAAGCCCTGCAAAAACAAGTTAGACGTCCTCTACTTTCTTGTTGCAAGTTTTACGTGGCTGCTACGGGCTTCTAGCAAGAACCGTTCTTACCTACACATCAAAACCACAATGACTTTTCATCAAGTGTGCTGTTTTAACCTTCAACAAGGACCGACCATAGTCAAACTCGATTCAACTAAAGTTGGAGAAACAGACACCCGTCAGCCACCTTTGTGCAAAAGCACGTTGGTAGAACCAGTCTCATGAACGCAGTCATGTAATGTCGGTCCGGGCCGCTTCATCCAACAATACCACCGAGTCAAAGTAAGACATTGGTGGTAAGCAGTATGACTATTATCGCCCACAACTCACTTGTATTCTACTCGTGCATATAACATCTACTCATAAACCTGGCTTGGATGCCACTATTGGGGAACGCGGTAATTTCAAAATTTTCCGACGATCACGCAAGATCTATCTAGGAGATGCATAGCAACGAGAGGGGAGAGTGTGTCCACGTACCCTCGTAGACTGAAAGCGGAAGCGTTTCAATAACACGGTTGATCTAGTCGAACGTCTTCGTGATCCAACCGATCCAAGTACCGAACGTACGGCACCTCCATGTTTAGCACATGTTCAGCTCGATGACGTCCCTCGTACTCTTGATCAAGTTGAGGACGAGGGTGAGTTCCGTCAGCACGACGGCGTGGCGGCGGTGATGATAATGCTACGGCGCAGTGCTTCGCCTAAGCACTACGATGGTATGATCGAGGTGTGTAACTATGGAGGGGGGCACCGCACACGGTTGGGGGAGAAACTTGTCTATACTAGGGTGCCCCCTACCCCTGTATATAAAGGAGGGAGGGGGGAGAAGGCCGGCCATGGGAGAGGCGCGCCAAGGGGGGAGTCCTACTTGGACTCCCGGTCCAAGTAGGATTCGGCCCCCACCTTTCCTGTTTTTTTCCTGGAGCAGAAGGATGGAAGAGAGAAGGAGAAGGAAGGAGGGGCCACGCCCTCCACCCCTTGTCCAATTCGATTTCGGCAGGGGGGAGGCGCACGCCACCTTGTGGCCCTTCTTCCCTTTCTCCACTAAAGCCCACTAAGGCCCATTAACTTCCCGGGGGGTTCCGGTAACCTCCCGGTACTCCGAAAAATACCCGAATCACTCCAGAACCATTCCGGTGTTCGAATATAATCTTCCAATATATCAATCTTTATGTATCGACCATTTCGAGACTCCTCATCACGTCTGTGATCTCATCCGGGACTCCGAACAAACTTCGGTCATCAAAAACACATAACTCGTAATACATATCGTCACCGAACGTTAAGCGTCTGGAAACTACGGGTTCAAGAACTATGTAGACATGACCGAGACACATATCTCCGATCAATAACCAATAGTGGAACCTGGATGCTCATATTGGCTCCTACATATTTTGCGAAGATTGATACGTCTCTAACGTATCTATAATTTTTGATTGTTCCATGCTATTATATTACCTGTTTTGGATTTTTATGGGCTTTATTTTATACATTATTATCATTTTTTGGACTAACCTACTAACCGGAGGCCCAGCCCGTATTGCTGTTTTTTTGCATATTTCAGTATTTTGGAGAAATGGAATATCAAATGGAGTCCAAATGGAATGAAACCTTCAGAAGTGTGATTTTTGGAACGAGCGTGATCCAGAGGACTTGGAGAGCAAGTCAAGAAGCAGCCTAGGCGACCACGAGAGGGTAGGGCGCCCCCCCCCCTAAGGGCGCGCCCCCCTGTCTCGTGGGCCCCTCGGGTAGCCACCGACGTACTTCTTCCTCATATATAAGCCTACATACCCTGAAAACATCCAGGGAGCACCCGAAACACAATTTCCACCACCGTAACCTTCTGTATCCGTGAGATCCCATCTTGGAGCCGTCGCCGGCGTTCTGCCGGAGGGGGTTCCACCATGGAGGGCTTCTACATCAACACCATAGCCCCTCCGATGAGTTGTGAGTAGTTTACCACACACCTTCGGGTCCATGGTTATTCGCTAGTTGGCTTCTTCTCTCTTTTTGGATCTCAATACAATGTTCTCCCCCTCTCTTGTGGAGATCTATTCGATGTAATCTCTTTTTGTGATGTGTTTGTCGAAATCCAATGAATTGTGGGTTTATGATCAAGTTTATCTATGGATAATAATTGAATCTTCTCTGAATTCTTTAACATGATTGAGTTATCTTTGCAAGTCTCTTCGAATTATCGGTTTGGTTTGGCCTACTAGATTGATCTTTCTTGCCATGGGAGAAGTGCTTAGCTTTGGGTTCAACCTTGCGGTGTTCTTACCCAGTGACAGAAAGGGTTGCAAGACATGTATTGTATTGTTGCCATTGAGGATAAAAAGATGGGGTTTATATCATATTGCTTGAGTTTATCCCTCTACATCATGTCATCTTGCTTAATGCGTTGCTCTGTTCTTATGAACTTAATACTCTAGATGCATGCTGGATAGCGGTCATGTGTGGAGTAATAGTAGTAGTAGCAGGCAGGAGTTGGTCTACTTATTGTGGACGTGATGCCTATATACATGATCATGCCTAAATAGTCTCATAATTATTCGCTTTTCTATCAATTACTCGACAGTAATTTGTTCACCCACAATAATACTTATGCTCTTGAGAGAAGCCTCTAGTGAAACCTATGGCCCCCGGGTCTATCTCTTATCATATTTGCTTCCAATCTACTTTTATTTGCATCTTTATTTTCTACATCTATATTATAAAATACCAAAAATATATTTATCTTATCATATTATCTCTATCAGATCTCACTTCCGCAAGTGGCCGTGAAGGGATTGACAACCCCTTTGTCGCGCTGGTTGCGATTTCTTTGTTTGTTTGTGTAGGTTCGTGGGACTTGTTGAGGAGCCTCCTACTGGATTGATACCTTGGTTCTCAAAACTGAGGGAAATACTTATGCTACTATTGGTGCATCACCCTTTCCTCTTCAAGGAAAACCAACGCAAGCTCAAGACGTAGCAAGAAGGATTTTTGGCGCCGTTGCCGGGGAGGTCTTCGCTCAAGTCAAGACATACCAAGTACCCATCACAAACTCATCTCCCTTGCATTTACATTATCTACCATTTGCCTCTCGTTTTCCTCTCCCCCACTTCACCCTTGCCGTTTTATTTGCCCTTCTTCTGTTCGTCTTTTTGCTTTGATGTCTTACTTGGCTCGTTTGCTCGTTTGGTTGGAATAGTTGTTTATTTATTGCTAAACAGAGAACTTAAGATCTATGGATCCTCATCCGCTTCCTAATCTTTGTAAGAGATCCAATTATGATGAACCAATTGCTAGTGAGTTTTGTGCACTAGATTATCTTTATGAAGCTTTGCTAAAAATTTGTGAATCTGAAAATTATGATGATGAAATTTATGAAGAGATTCACGATAACTCCTTGAGTAAAAAGCATGATTGCAATGATTTTCCTATAAATTCTCTTGATGTCAATTGTGCTAATAATATGCAAAACCCTAAGCTTGGGGGTGTTAGTTTTGCTATGTCTACTACTTGTTTCAATGATCATGATTGGGGTGATTCTTCTTATAACCTTGAAAATTTATTTAAGCCCCATGATGAATATGAGATTGATAATAGTGTTTGCAATAATATTGAAAGTGGGTTTGTAAGAGTTTCAACTTTAGATCCCACATATTTGGGGTATGTTCAATCTTATGATATTTTTGATAAAAGTGGGTTCGAAAAGGTCATGACTTTAGTTAATGTTAATCCCACTATCTTGGAAGAGTGTCAACTCTGCATGCATGTGGATCATGTTGAGAATATTTTTTGTGATATATATTTTGTTGAATTTGCCTATTATCCTACATGTAATTATTATGAGAGAGGAAAATATGGCCGTAGAAATTTTTATCTTATTAAATTACCTCTCGTCATGTTGAGATTGCCATCGTCTCTTTCTTCTTCTTTGCATATGCTAGTTTTTGCTTGCCTTGCAAATTTGTTTGCTTATAATATGCCTATGCATAGGAAGTATGTTAGACTTAGATGTGTTTGTCACATGTTTTATGATGCTCTCTTTACGCTTCAATTCTTGTCTTTTATGTGAGCATCATTGAAATCTCAATGCCTAGCTAAAAATGCTTTAAAGAAAAGAGCTTGTTGGGAGACAACCCAATATTTTTCCTTGTTGATATTCAATAAATTTTGTTTCTACTTTCTTTTTATATGTGTTTTCATGTTTTATTTCGTGTTTGTGCCAAGTAGAACCTATAGGATAACATATGATATGAGTTGATTTGAATCTGCTGAAAAACAGAAACTTTGCGCTCACGAGAAAAAAATCAATAAATCACAGGAACGTGCTTTTGCATTGATTCGTTTTGCTTCTGTTCAATAAACAAATTGTTTAGGACGTACTATTTTGGTAGGATTTTTGAGGTTCCAGAAGTTTGCGTTAGCTACAGATTGCTACAGACTGTTCTGTTTTTGACAGATTCTGTTTTTCATGTGTTGTTTTCTTATTTTGATGCATCTATGGCTAGTATGTAAGGGTATGAACCATAGAGAACTTGGAATACAGTAGGTTTAACACCAATATAAATAAAGAATGAGTTCATTACAGTATCTTATGTGGTGGTTTAGTTTTCTTTCACTAATGGAGCTTATGAGATTTCCTGTTGAGTTTTGTGTTGTGAAGTTTTCAAGTTTTGGGTAAAGATTTGATGGACTATGGAATAAAGGGTGGCAAAAGCCTAAGCTTGGGGATGCCCAAGGCACCCCAAGATATCCAAGAATAGCCAAAATCCTAAGCTTGGGGATGCCCCCAGAAGGCATCCCCTCTTTCGTCTTCGTTCATTGGTAACTTTACTTGGAGCTATATTTTTATTTGCTACATGATATGTGTTTTTCTTGGAGCATCGTGTATTATATTAGTATTTGCTTGTTAGTTTACCACAATCATCCTTTCTGTAACACACCTTTTGGGAGAAGCCTCCTTGATTGAAATTTATTAGAATACTCTATGTGCTTCACTTATATCTTTTGAGCTAGATAGTTTTTGCTCTAGTACTTCACTTATATCTTTTAGAGCACGGTGGTGGATTAATTTTGAAGAAATTGCTAGTCTAGCATGCTTCACTTATATTATTTTGAGAGTCTTTTAGAACAGCATGGTATTTGCTATGGTTATAAATTGGTCCTAGAATGATGAGCATCCAAGTTGGGTATAATAAAAACTATCGTAAGAAGTGAATTGGATGCTATGATCAACTTGATACTTGATGATTGTTTTGAGGAAGGGAGGTAGTGATATTAAAGTCATGCTAGTTGGGTGATTATGAATTTAAAGAATGCTTGTGTTGAAGTTAGCAAGTCCTGTAGCATGCACGTATGGTTAAAGTTGTGTAACAAATTTGAAGCATGAAGTGTACCTGGCTTGTGCAACCTTATGAGTGGCGGTCGGGGATGAGCAATGGTCTTTTCCTACCAATCTATCCCCCTAGGAGCATGCGCGTAGTGCTTGGTTTTTGATGACTTCTAAATTTTTGCAATAAGTATATGAGTTCTTTTGACTAATGTTGAGTCCATGGATTATACGCACTTTTACCTTTCCATCATTGCTAGC
>NW_021171109.1:0-1689 GCF_002162155.2 Triticum dicoccoides
ATACACATTAGATATTCGTGACTTTGCTAGAGGCGGCGAACGATTATCCGCCAAAAGTATTGGAAAATAGTATATATTCGATGGTGGTCGTAAAGGCATGCCCGCATACACATGACGGTGTACGTATTAATCTGTGGGTTTTGACATCATCTCCCCATCAGTCAGTGCGTCTAAATCATCAAAACGCAGCCGAGACGAACCTGCCCGTGACCGTGAGGATATATATATATCAGTTGGTGGAGAGTTTGGGAGCAAGTTGACATTGTGCTAACCGTGAGCAACTTGTGTTGGTCTAATTTGTCTGCCCCCTTTTGCGTTCTCTTTTGCATTGATCCATGTTTGTATTTAACTTGATAATGACGTATTGGTTCATGCATGCGTGCTGTCTGTTTAAGCACAAGTATACTAGCAAGGTGCAAGGAGAGTGTAGCCATGCGTGAATACTTGTGAATGAAAATCTAAATAACATGTCAAGAAATTACAACAGAGAAACTGTGAATAAAGTACGTACAAAACTTCTTCCGCATCCAAATATAATTACTGCACCCTTCAGTAGACAGACAACGGCAGAATTCGCAACAATCAACAAAACCATCTCGCTCAATCCGTGTTCAGTTTATAATGGACACATAACAATGGATACTCATCTAAACCATCTCGCACCATTGCATCTCAGAAAGGGTAAAAACACAACTGAAACAATCAAGTACTCGCAAGTAGCAACATACTACGTATTTCAGTAAAGGTAGAACAAGCAGGCCGTTAGATTACATTAACACCACTCCGCACTAGTGCATATAATAAACCAAAGGTACCTACCATACAGTTCAGCGACGACATAGTCTAACAAATGCGAACGATGCGTAAAAGAGAACAAAAGCCAGACAAAACTTAAAATCCAGACAGTTCTATCTCCTCTTTGACCCCCAGTCCAGGAAATAACAGTTCCTGCATCACAAGGAGAAAATGAAGACTTGAGCTTCAACATACAATAAACATGTGTATGTAGCTCGAGCAATCTTCGCAAGCCATCTACAGTGCTTGCATCACCGATCTCCACTTTATGATGATAGCGGGGTTTTTTAGTTACTGACAAAATTACTAAATCCAATTCGATAGTGCAGTACGATACGTCAGCTACTCTCAGCTCCCTACAGCACAACCCTATCCACATACAAAAACAGTACTTCTATTCATGAACATAGCAATCATGTGAAGCACAATTATCACACCTGATCCAGTGATCGCAAGCAGCAACATCCACATTGACTGGCTTAGCGCCTGCTGGTCTTTCCAATGCCTCGTTTTCTAGAGAAGAGATGCTTCGGTTTCAAGGTGGGGATGACGCGGTCCGCCTCTCCACGGCGACCTCCTTGTTCCTGTTCTTGACAGAGTCCCTCGACTTCTTGATGGCCTTCTTCTTTTGAGCAGTGTCCCTGAGCCCATCACCTGGTACGACCTCTTCAATTGGTCGTGATTTGGACCTAGACCTCGACATTGTACGCAGTTTCTTGTCGGAATGCTGGCCATCAACGTCCATGGCGTCATCACCATCAGCTCTGCTCAGTGACCTCTCACGCTTACGGCCTCTTGACTGGTTGCGAAGTCGGTTCACAGCCGCAGTAGGATCAACACCCATGGATGTGAGTTGCCTGCCCAATCTCTTGGTTGTGAATTTCCTGTCTTTGT
>NW_021171110.1:0-1277 GCF_002162155.2 Triticum dicoccoides
CTTCACGTGGCCATGTCAACTGTATCTCTGCCGAAGAAGCTCAAGAGGATCCCAACGTCGTTCTCGGTACGCTTCTTGTTAATTGCCACCCGGCATCTGTTCTTTTCGATACAGGAGCCTCTCATTCTTTTATATCTGAAAATTATGCTCGCTTGCATAACATCGCATTCGGTGATATGCCAACCTCTATGGTAATCCAAACTCCGGGATCCAAATGGCAAACTTCTAGAGTAAGCCATGGAAACGAAATCCAAGTCGACAGACTTGTTTTCCTCGCATCTTTGATAGCCCTTAAATCTTCAGATATTAATATCATTCTGGGTATGGACTGGATGTCAGCTCATCATGCCCAAATTGATTGCTTCTCTAGGACTGTTCAACTCACCCATCCTTCGGGGAAGATAGTCAATGTCTTGACCCGAATAGCCAAGCGACAATTATATTCTCTTAACGCCAGCCATTTGCCAGACCTTGAGGACGTTCCGGTAGTCCGTGACTTCCCGGATGTCTTTCCAGAGGAATTGCCAGGTGTTCCACCTGACAGGGATGTTGAGTTCGTAATAGACCTCATTCCAGGAACCGTTCCGATTGCTAGAAGACCCTATAAGATGGCACCCCTAGAACTAGCCGAGCTTAAGAAACAACTCGATGAATCCTTGAAAAAGGGTTTCATCCGCCCTAGTTCATCTCCGTGGGCTTGCCCCGTCCTATTCGTCAAGAAGAAGGATGGTACGGACCGGATGGTTGTAGATTACCGACCTGTCAATTTGGTCACAATCAAGAACAAATATCCGCTTCCCAGGATCAAGGACCTGTATGATCAGCTCGCTGGATCCTCAGTCTTCTCCAAGATGGATTTGAGGTTGGGCTACCATCAAATCAAAATCAGAAACGGGGACATTCCTAAGACGGCCTTTGTTACTCGTTATGGCCAATACGAGTACACCGTCATGTCCTTCGGTTTAACCAACGCTCCAGCCACCTTTTCTCGGTTAATGAACTCAATCTTCATGGAGTATTTGGATAAATTCGTCGTGGTTTACCTCGATGATATACTCATCTACTCCAAGAACGAGGAAGAACATGCCGAACATCTAAGGCTAGTGTTGCAGAAACTTCGAGAGCATCGCCTTTATGCCAAATTTTCTAAATGTGAATTCTGGTTATCAGAAGTGACCTATCTGGGTCATGTAATATCTGGTAAAGGTATTGCTGTTAACCCTGAGCGAGTTCAAGCCGTCCTTAACTGGACTCCACCTGAATCGGTCAAGCAAGTT
>NW_021171111.1:0-1194 GCF_002162155.2 Triticum dicoccoides
CAAGTGATTCCAGAAGTCCATCAGTATGGAGTTTCTTCATGCGTTTTACACCGATATGACCTAAACGGCAGTGCCACAAATATGTTGCACTATCATTATCAACTCTGCATCTTTTGGCTTCAACATTATGAATATGTGTATCACTACTATCGAGATTTAATAAAAATAGACCACTCTTCAAGGGTGCATGACCATAAAAGATATTACTCATATAAATAGAACAACCATTATTCTCTGATTTAAATGAATAACCGTCTCGCATCAAACAAGATCCAGATATAATGTTCATGCTCAACGCAGGCACCAAATAACAATTATTCAGGTCTAAAACTAATCCCGATGGTAGATGTAGAGGTAGCGTGCCGACCGCGATCACATCGACTTTGGAACCATTTCCCACGCGCATCGTCACCTCGTCCTTAGCTAATCTTCGCTTAATCCATAGTCCCTGTTTCGAGTTGCAAATGTTAGCAACAGAACCAGTATCAAATACCCAGGTGCTACTGCGAGCATTAGTAAGGTACACATCAATAACATGTATATCACATATACCTTTGTTCACTTTGCCATCCTTCTTATCCGCCAAATACTTGGGGCAGTTCCGCTTCCAGTGTCCAGTCTACTTGCAGTAGAAGCACTCAGTTTCAGGCTTAGGTCCAGACTTGGGTTTCTTCACTTGAGCAGCAACTTGTTTGCCGTCCCTTTTGAAGTTCCCCTTCTTCTTCCCTTTGCCCCTTTTCTTGAAACCAGTGGTCTTGTTGACCATCAACACTTGATGCTCCTTTTTGATTTCTACCTCCGCGGCTTTCAGCATCGCGAAGAGCTCGGGAATAGTCTTGTTCATCCCTTGCATATTATAGTTCATCACAAAGCTCTTGTAGCTTGGTGGCAGTGATTGGAGAATTCTGTCAATGACGCTATCATCCGGAAGATTAACTCCCAGTTGAATCAAGTGATTATTATACCCAGACATTTTGAGTATATGCTCACTGACAGAACTGTTCTCCTCCATCTTGCAGCTGTAGAACTTATTGGAGACTTCATATCTCTCAATCCGGGCATTTGCTTGAAATATTAACTTCAACTCCTGGAACATCTCATATGCCCCATGACGTTCAAAACGTCGTTGAAGACCCGGTTCTAAGCCGTAAAGCATGGCACACTGAACTATAGAGTAGTCATCAGCTTTGCTCT
>NW_021171112.1:0-1595 GCF_002162155.2 Triticum dicoccoides
GGACTTCAAACCAAATGTTTACTAGATGCATTAGCTCAAACAGCATCACATCTACATGCCATGTTCATGCATCATATTGTTGCATATGATTGTGTTTTGATTGCCGGCACCGTTCCTTCTCGATAGGTCCTGCTCCGGAGACGTTCCAGAGTACCTGTCTGTGAAGCAGTGCCTCCCTTGTTGATTTACCAGGCAAGCAAACCCCCTTGTTCATTTCGATAAAACCCTACTCTCTCGCTCCTGCTCTCAGTTATTGCATTAGGACAACAACGGTTCATCTGCTACTTTGTGCTGCGGTAGTTGAACCCATTCCTCTGCATGACCTGTCATTGCCACAGTAAATAGTTGAAACCCACTAGCATGTGTAGGAGTTGATTGAAGCCACTGATGTGTTCCTACCATGCTATGCCTGCTATTGCTTAGAGTTGTGTCAGGTCTGATTCATTGGGAATGAGTTGGAGTGTCACGATATGTTCTGATGCGGAGAGTGAAGTGTGTGAACACGATTTGGTAAAGGTAGCGGTGAGAGGCCATGTAGGAGTACATGGTGGGTTGTCTCACTGGAACCGTCCCTAAGCACTGAGTTCTATGTATGTTGTCCAATGACTCGATACTACCACACATTGGAATGCTTAAGTGCCCCTCTCGACTTATTAGCCAACTTGATCTCTGTCCAGGAGTCGCAACTAGTTTCTGGTGTTTGTAGGTAGTGCTATTTTTCTACCAAGTGGCACCCGACAGGGTGGGCTTGGGACAGACTAGGCACACGTGGCCCGGTGTACCGAGTGGCACCCGGTTGGTGGGCTCGGGAACCCTGCTCACATCGTTTGGGGCCATGAGCGACACCCCGGCCGGATCTCCTTGCGGATGGAACCCGAATAGGCGATAACCCTGGACTAGAGTCTTGTGTGGTTAGTCAGGTCGTGGCCGACACCCTCGCCAGGCTTCCGCTTGAAGGTTGCCGAGATACATGACGTGTACATGGCGGTAAGTGGCGAGAGCGTGTGTGAAGAAGTACACCCCTGCAGGGTTAACATGATCTATTCGAATAGCCGGGTCTGCGGTTATGGACTTCTTGGATGCTTACATGGTACATAGACAACTTGAAGTGGATACTATAAAATGCTCAAGACATGTGTGAGTGCTATGGATGGCCTTCTCGTAGGGAGACGGGGATGAATCCATAGTAGTGTATTGTGTGGTGATTAGTGGACTCGTGTATGTTGTTTCACCTCAAGAGTTTCTGGTAGTCGTAGAACAGGATAGCCACAGAGTCAAAGCTGGCTTGCTGCAACTAAACCCCACGTTACCCTCTTGATACAAGTGCATGTATGATAGGATCTGATGTAAGTCTTGCTGAGTACCTTTGTACTCATGTTGCTTTATTTATGTTTTTGCAGCGGAGACTTCGGTCTTACTAGTGTTCCCATGGACTTCGACTAGTAGCTAGTACCTCAGCTACGATCTTGATCGGATGTTGTAGATAGTCAGGCTCTTCAGCCTTTTTCTTTTGTAGATGTCTGTACCCAGACATGTAATGCTTCCGCTTGTTGCTTGTATGCTCTGTATGATGGGTCTTGTGACCCCTGTTTGCA
>NW_021171113.1:0-1273 GCF_002162155.2 Triticum dicoccoides
GTGTTCAGTATGCAGCATTCAAAGCAACGTCATCAATTTCCAACATGTTCTGACATCATTTGTTGTTTTTCGGTCAATTACCTAATTGTTTAGAGAGCTAAATGACCGTGAAATTGAAAATCACTACAAAATGAACTCTGAAAATGTTGAAACTTGACATGGTATCATCATTTAACCCGCATAGCATGTGCAAAAGAGTAAAGAGGGTCACGGCATAAACTGGACGCACTTCGTGTACAAACTGTACAAACTCTTTCAGAGTATCAGGGTTCCGGACGAGAATTCATATGTTACACGGGCACTTCAATGTTTTTTAAACTTATTTGGACTCCAGACTTCTTTCGTGTTCAGTATGCAGTATTCAAAGCTACGTCATCAATTTCCAACATGTTCTGACATCATTTGTTGTTTTTTGGTCATTTACCTAATTGTTTAGAGAGCTAAATGACCGTTAAATTGAAAATTACTACAAAATGAACTCTGAAAATGTTGAAAGTTGGCATGGTATCATCATTTCACCAGCATAGCATGTGCAAAAGAGTAGAGAGGGTCACGGCAAAAACTGGACGCACTTCGTGTACAAACTGGACAAACTCTTTCGAAGTATCAAGGTTTCCGACGAGAACTCATCTGTTACATGGGCACTTCAATGTTTTTTAAACTTATGTGAACTCCGGACTTCTTTCGTGTTCAGTATGCTGTATTCAAAGCGATGTCATCAATTTCCAACATGTTCTGACATCATTTGTTGTTTTTCGGTCATTTACCTAATTGTTTAGAGAGCTAAATGACAGTGAAATTGAAAATCACTACAAAATGAACTCTGAAAATGTTGAAACTTGACATGGTATCATCATTTAACCCGCATAGCATGTGCAAAAGAGTAAAGAGGGTCACGGCATAAACTGGACGCACTTCGTGTACAAACTGTACAAACTCTTTCAGAGTATCAGGGTTCCGGACGAGAATTCATATGTTACACGGGCACTTCAATGTTTTTTAAACTTATTTGGACTCCAGACTTCTTTCGTGTTCAGTATGCAGTATTCAAAGCTACGTCATCAATTTCCAACATGTTCTGACATCATTTGTTGTTTTTTGGTCATTTACCTAATTGTTTAGAGAGCTAAATGACCGTTAAATTGAAAATTACTACAAAATGAACTCTGAAAATGTTGAAAGTTGGCATGGTATCATCATTTCACCAGCATAGCATGTGCGAAAGAGTAGAGAGGGTCACGGCAAAAACTGGACGCACTTCGTGTACAAACTG
>NW_021171114.1:0-1273 GCF_002162155.2 Triticum dicoccoides
GTGTTCAGTATGCAGCATTCAAAGCAACGTCATCAATTTCCAACATGTTCTGACATCATTTGTTGTTTTTCGGTCAATTACCTAATTGTTTAGAGAGCTAAATGACCGTGAAATTGAAAATCACTACAAAATGAACTCTGAAAATGTTGAAACTTGACATGGTATCATCATTTAACCCGCATAGCATGTGCAAAAGAGTAAAGAGGGTCACGGCATAAACTGGACGCACTTCGTGTACAAACTGTACAAACTCTTTCAGAGTATCAGGGTTCCGGACGAGAATTCATATGTTACACGGGCACTTCAATGTTTTTTAAACTTATTTGGACTCCAGACTTCTTTCGTGTTCAGTATGCAGTATTCAAAGCTACGTCATCAATTTCCAACATGTTCTGACATCATTTGTTGTTTTTTGGTCATTTACCTAATTGTTTAGAGAGCTAAATGACCGTTAAATTGAAAATTACTACAAAATGAACTCTGAAAATGTTGAAAGTTGGCATGGTATCATCATTTCACCAGCATAGCATGTGCAAAAGAGTAGAGAGGGTCACGGCAAAAACTGGACGCACTTCGTGTACAAACTGGACAAACTCTTTCGAAGTATCAAGGTTTCCGACGAGAACTCATCTGTTACATGGGCACTTCAATGTTTTTTAAACTTATTTGAACTCCGGACTTCTTTCGTGTTCAGTATGCTGTATTCAAAGCGATGTCATCAATTTCCAACATGTTCTGACATCATTTGTTGTTTTTCGGTCATTTACCTAATTGTTTAGAGAGCTAAATGACAGTGAAATTGAAAATCACTACAAAATGAACTCTGAAAATGTTGAAACTTGACATGGTATCATCATTTAACCCGCATAGCATGTGCAAAAGAGTAAAGAGGGTCACGGCATAAACTGGACGCACTTCGTGTACAAACTGTACAAACTCTTTCAGAGCATCAGGGTTCCGGACGAGAATTCATATGTTACACGGGCACTTCAATGTTTTTTAAACTTATTTGGACTCCAGACTTCTTTCGTGTTCAGTATGCAGTATTCAAAGCTACGTCATCAATTTCCAACATGTTCTGACATCATTTGTTGTTTTTTGGTCATTTACCTAATTGTTTAGAGAGCTAAATGACCGTTAAATTGAAAATTACTACAAAATGAACTCTGAAAATGTTGAAAGTTGGCATGGTATCATCATTTCACCAGCATAGCATGTGCGAAAGAGTAGAGAGGGTCACGGCAAAAACTGGACGCACTTCGTGTACAAACTG
>NW_021171115.1:0-1080 GCF_002162155.2 Triticum dicoccoides
CAAAGCCTATTATCTTACATGGTATCACGCTAGGTCAGGTCGCCATGGCTGATCGTCCGCCGCCGCAGAAGCCACAGGGACACATTCAGTCCTACTCCATTGATCCCCACTGGTACATGGACTCTGGGGCGACAGAGCACCTGACCAGTGAGATGAGGAAGCTTCACACTCGTGAACCCTACCATGGCTCCGACAAGATCCACACCGCCAATGGAGCAGGTATGCACATCTCTCATATTGGTCAAGCATCACTTCTCACTAGACATGCCAATAGGAGTCTTCAACTTCGCAATGTTCTTCGAGTTCCATCTGTGACACGTAATCTTCTTTCAGTTCCTAAACTCACTCGTGATAATAATGTGCTTTGTGAATTTCATCCTTTTGATCTTTTTATTAAGGATCGGGGCACGAGGGACATTCTTCTTAGTGGACGGCTCTGCCAAGGTCTCTATCGTCTGGAGCATCCTGGCGTCGCTCGCGTCTTTAGTGGAGTTCGGGTATCTCCGTCACAGTGGCATGCTCGTCTTGGTCACCCGGCCACACCTATTGTCCGGCATGTTTTGCGTCGTCATGAGCTTCCTAGTGTGTCTAGTAATAAAGATGTAGCAGTGTGTGATGCTTGTCAGCAGGGGAAGAATCATCAACTTCCTTTTTCGGAGTCCAGTCGTGAGGTGAAACATCCTTTAGAACTTGTGTTTTCAGATGTATGGGGTCCTGCTCAGACTTCTGTTAGTGGTCATAATTACTATATCAGTTTTGTTGATGCTTACAGCCGCTTTACCTGGCTTTATCTTATCAAACGTAAATCTGATGTGTTTGACATTTTTGTTCAGTTCCAAAAACATGTTGAACGCCTTCTCAAGCACAAAATTGTTCATGTTCAGTCGGACTGGGGTGGCGAGTATCGCAACCTCAACTCCTTCTTTCAGTCGCTTGGGATCACTCACCGTTTAGCATGTCCACATACACATCAGCAGAATGGTTCAGTAGAACGTAAGCATCGTCACATTGTTGAAGCTGGTCTGACTCTTTTGGCCCATGCATCTGTTCCGTTTCGTTTTTGGAGTGATGCTTTCACCA
>NW_021171116.1:0-1537 GCF_002162155.2 Triticum dicoccoides
CTCCTTTATATACGGAGGCAGGGGCACCTCTAAACACACAAGTTGACACAAGTTGATCCACGTGATCGATTCCTTAGCCGTGTGCGGTGCCCCCTGCCACCATATTCCTCGATAACACTGTAGCGGAGTTTAGGCGAAGCCCTGCTGCTGTAGTTCATCAAGATCGTCACCACGCCGTCGTGCTGACGAAACTCTTCCCCGACACTTTGCTGGATCGGAGTCCGGGGATCGTCATCGAGCTGAACGTGTGCTCGAACTCGGAGGTGCCGTAGTTTCGGTGCTTGATCGGTTGGATCGTGAAGACGTACGACTACTTCCTCTACGTCGTGTCATCGCTTCCGCAGTCGGTCTACGTTGGGTACGTAGACAACACTCTCCTCTCGTTGCTATGCATCACATGATCCTGTGTGCGCGTAGGAAATTTTTTGAAATTACTACGAAACCCAACAGCCCACTCCTTGGTTCATGCATGTATCTGCTCACCACACCCACGGCATACGTAATGTCAGGCCTGGTATGACACAAGTACAATAACCTCCCAACCAGTTTCTGATAATCTTCCTTATTCACCAGCTCGCCTGACTGAGCTGTCACTTGATGATTTTGTTCAATCGGCGTAGGGGCTGCACGACATCCCATCATGCCCATGTCACTCAAGAGATCCAAGGTGTATTTCCTTTGGCACAAAGATATTCCCTTCTCTGTCCGGGCCACTTCAATCCCAAGGAAGTATTTTAGGTTGCCCAAATCCTTTACCTCAAACTCATTGCTCAAACACCCCTTCAATCTCTTTATTTCCTCCTCATCATCTCCAGTGATGATAATGTCATCCACATAAATTGCAAGAATGGTGATCTTTTGATTTGAGAGTGAGTGTCTGTAGAACACCGTGTGGTCACCATTACATTGACCATACCCCATAGCACGGACAGCACGTCTAAACCTATCGAACCAAGCCCTCGGCGATTGCTTCAGTCCATACAAGGATTTCTTCAGCCTGCATACCTTCCCCGTGGTCTGTGAAGTACCAAAACCTGGTGGTATCTCCATGTACACTTCTTCCTGCAACTCACCATGCAAGAAGGCATTCTTGACATCTAATTGATGCAATTTCCACCCAAAGTTTGCAGCACAGGAAACCAATATCCTTACTGTGTTCATCTTTGCCACTGGAGCAAACGTCTCGTCATAGTCAATTCCATAAGTTTGACTATATCCTCTGGCGACCAATCTGGCCTTATACCGTTCCACCTTCCCCTCAGGATTCTGCTTCACTGTATAGATCCACTTACAACTCACTGCTTTCTTTCCTGCCGGCAATGTAGTTAGCACCCACGTCTTGTTTTTCCTCAATGCTTCCAACTCTTCTATCATCGCTTCACGCCACTTCGGATCTTGCTTTTCAGCCTTCCAATCCTTTGGGATTGACACAGTTTGAAGAGAGGCAACAAACACTCTATAGGAAGGAGACAAAGCCTGATAAGACACAAAATTTCCGATATCATGATCATCAAAAACCTCCGGTGGTAAAGCCTTC
>NW_021171117.1:0-5266 GCF_002162155.2 Triticum dicoccoides
AGAAAGACAAATATTTAGAAACGGAGGGAGTAGATCACAATCACATCATCACTACCTATCTCAGAACACAAAATTTCTCTGGTACCTTGATAAGTTGTAATTCCATGGCAAGATCATCCTCAGGTGCACCCCATTCAAGGCAGAAACGTTCCACCACATCCTCGTGTTTCAGCGGTGAAATCAGACTGTTGTTCCCTATTTGTCGTGGGTCCTTTGATCCAACATAAACACCAACCATGTCCTTGCCTGCTGTCTGTTCATCGCTGATGCATTGCTCAACCTCATAGTTCTGATCTGCCAAAGCAGTAGCAGTAGCATCACTGATGTACCCATTTATCAATGATGACTCGCTTCTTTACATAGCCAAAAGTGTTTTTGACGAAAATTACCTAACTCTGACAGTAAACTGTGGCAATTTTCTGAATCGACTCGGAGGCTTCAAGTGGCTTCGCTCGGTCTCACCGAGTGGTCGTGGCCAACTTTCTGTGATTTTCTGTATCTCACTCAGAAATTTTGAGTGGTTTCACTTGGAATTGCCGAGTCAACCCGGTCTCACCGAATCAAATCAACACGGTTGTCCGAAATGAATCTGTAGTTTCTGTTTCTCGCCTTGTTTTGGCTCTAAGGTTGCATACGACCTCAGAATAAGACGATTTTTATATCAAAATGTACCATTTTGACGAGACGCACAATTTTTATGTTGAACAGTTTTCCATCAGAGTCCATCTTAATTATGTTTTATGCCATTTTATAATCTAATGTCAATAAAAACATCCCTAAAATTGTCATAACTTTTGCATCCAAGCTCCGTTTTTGACTATCTTGGTATCCATCTTGATCTTCTTGAAGAAAGCCATCCGAAGGTGACTTCCAATAATAAGTTTGAGTTAGTGTTGATATAGCTTAAGCTACTTCTATGACTGCGTCACTTTTGACCTTAGATATTCCAGGAGTCTTCTGCACCGCACAAAGAGCAAGAAGCCAAAGTGGCCATGTTTATGTGTTGAAGAACTTCTGGCATAGGGATCGAATGTTTGGCTAGACGCCACAGAAAAAAATCAGTTTAGAAGAGATGTTCATGAATTGCTCTCCACCGAGGCGTCAAATGGGCCGTGATTTTCTTCAACCTAATTCTCTCTAGTACTCAGCTTTGTGCTCAATATCATTCTGTATGGGTGTGTTTGGTTGCCGTAGTTTACAGTAGCTACATTGCATAGCCTTCTCAACTCAGCCTGGCTATGCAAATGCAGCCTCAAATGTACCATCTGCAAGTTGTTTGGTTGCCTGCATGTCCTCTTGCGTGCATGGGCTGAACCACACTATCTGGTGTTCGGTTGCCTGCATGTTAGTGGACAAACCCAAGGCATGGTGTTTGGTTGTATGCAACGCTTGGTGTGTGGTAACCACTTTGGCTAGTTAGTGAGGTTACCAGCACACTTCGGCATAACCATGTAGCACACATCATAAGCAGAGCAGAGTATAAACAAAGCACCAACTACTTAACAGCATAATTCAGATAAGCAGTACTACACTTCATAATAGTTCAATGCATAAACCATAACAGTTCAAAGCAGACTCGATAGTACTTAGGAAGGAGGTGCCCCGTGTTGGGGAACACAGTAATTTCAAAAATTTCCTACGCACACGCAACATCCATCTAGGTGACGCATAGCAACGAGAGGGGAGAGTGTTATCTACGCACCCTCGGACCGAAAGCGGAAGCGTTGAGTAATGCGGTTGATGTAGTTGAACGTCTTCGCGATCCAACCGATCAAGTACCCAACGCACGACACCTCCGCGATCTGCACACATTCAGCTTGGTGACGTCCCTCGTACTCTTGATCCAGCTGAGGCCGAGGGAGAGTTTCGTCAGCACGACGGTGTGGTGACGGTGATGATGAAGTTACCGGCGCAGGGCTTCGCCTAAGCATTGCAATGATATGACCGAGGTGGTAATATGTGGAGAGGGGCGCCGCACACGGCTTAGACAATTGTCAACTTGTGTGTCTATGGGGTGCCCCCTGGCCACGTATATAAAGGAGCAAGGGGAGGGGGCATGCGGCCTCATAGGGTGCGCCCCAAGGGGGAATCCTACTCCTACTAGGAGTAGGTTCCCCCTTTCCTAGTCCAACTAGGAGGGGAAGGAAAGAGGAGGAGGGGAGAAGGAAAGAGGGGCCCGGCCCCCAAAGCCCTAAACCAAAACATGATTACCGTAGGTTTGTCATGGCCTAGTAACATGATTTCCAGAACAGGATTACCGTACCACTTTGGTGTGAAACGTATTCTGGTTGACCTACGAGGTTCAGTGGTGACTTGATCTAAAGTTTCATGATCATCATCATTAACTTCCTCACTAATCGGTGTAGGCATCACTGAAACTGATTTCTGTGATGAACTACTTTCCAATTTGGGAGAAGGTACAATTACCTTATCAAGTTCTACTTTCCTCCCACTCACTTCTTTCGAGAGAAACTTCTTCTCTAGAAAGAATCCATTCTTAGCAACAAAGATCTTGCCTTCGGATCTGTGATAGAAGGTGTACCCAACATTTTCTTTTGGGTATCCTATGAAGACGCACTTCTCCGATTTGGGTTCGAGCTTATGAGGTCGAAACTTTTTCACATAAGCATCGCAACCCCAAACTTTAAGAAACGACAGCTTAGGTTTCTAGCCAAACCATAGTTCATACGGTGTCATCTCAACGGATTAGACGGTGCCCTATTTAACGTGAATGTAGCTGTCTCTAATGCATAATCCCAAAACGATAGTGGTAAATCGGTAAGAGACATCATAGATCGCACTATATCCAAGAAAGTACGGTTATGATATTCGGACACACCATTATGTTGTGGTGTTCCAGGTGGCATGAGTTTGTGAAACTATTCCACATTGTTTTAATTGAAGATAAAACTCGTAACTCAAATATTCGTCTCTATGATCAGACTGTAGAAACTTTATTTTCTTATTACGATGATTTTCCACTTCACTCTGAAATTCTTTGAACTTTTCAAATGTTTCGGACTTATGTTTCATCAAGTAGATATACCCATATCTGCTCAAATCATCTGTGAAGGTTAGAAAATAACGATACCCGCAGCGAGCCTCAACACTCATCAGACCGCATACATCAGTATGTATTATTTCAATTAAGTCAGTTGCTCGTTCCATTGTTCTGGAGAACAGAGTCTTAGTCATCTTGCCCATGAGGCATGGTTCGCAAGCATCAAGTGATTCATAATCAAGTGATTCCAAAAGCCCATCGACATGGAGTTTCTTCATGCGCTTTACACCAATATGACCTAAATGGAAGTGCCACAAATAAGTTGCACTATCATTATTACTTTGCATCTTTTGGCTTCAATATTATGAATATGTGTATCACTACGATCGAGATTCAATAAACCATTTATATTGAGTGTATGACCATAGAAGGTTTTATTCATGTAAATAGAACAACAATTATTCTTTGACTTAAATGAATAGCCATGCAATAAACATGATCCAATCATATTCATGCTCAACGCAAACACCAAATAACATTTATTTTAGGTTCAACACTAATCCCGAAGGTAAAGGGAGTGTGCGATGGTGATCTTATCAACCTTGGAATCACTTCCAACACACATCATCACCTCGCCCTTAACTAGTCTCTGTTTATTTTGCAACTCCCGTTTTGAGTTACTACTCTTAGCAACTGAATCAGTATCAAATACCGAGGGGTTGCTATAAACACTAGTAAAGTACACATCAATAACATGTATATCCAATATACCTTTGTTCACTATGCCATCCTTCTTATCCGCCAAGTATCTAGGGCAGTTCCACTTCCAGTGACCATTTCCTTTGCAGTAGAAACACTCAGTTTCAGGCTTGGGTCTAGCTTTGGGCTTCTTCATGGGAGTGGCAACTTGCTTGTCATTCTTCTTGAAGTTCCCTTTCTTTCCCTTGCCCTTTTACTTGAAACTAGTGGTCTTGTCAACAATCAACACTTGATGCTTTTTTTTATTTCTACCTTCGCTGATTTCAGCATCGCGAAGAGCTTGGGAATTACTTTCGTCATCCCTTGCATATTATAGTTCATCACGAAGTTCCAGTAACTTGGTGATAGTGACTAGAGAACCCTGTCAATCACTATTTTATCTAGAAGATTAACTCCCACTTGATTCAAGCAATTATAGTACCCAGACAATCTGAGCACATGCTCACTGGTTGAGCTATTCTCCCCCATCTTGCAGGCAAAGTACTGTTAGAGGTCTCATACCTCTCGACACGGGCATGAGTATGAAATACCAATTTCAACTCTTGGAACATCTAATATGCTCCATGTCGTTCAAAAACATTTTTGAAGTCACGGTTCTAAGCCGTAAAGCATGGTGCACTAAACTATCAAGTAGTCATCATACCGAGTTTGTCAAACGTTCATAACGTCTGCATCTGCTCCTGCAATAGTTCTGTCACCTAGCGGTGCATCAAGGACATAATACTTTTGTGCAACAATAAGGATAATCCTCAGATCATGGAGCTAGTCTGAATCTTTGCTACTAACATCTTTCAACTTATTTTTCTCTAGGAACATATCAAAAAATAAACGGGGAACTACATCACGAGCTATTGATCTACAACATAGATATGCAAATACTATCAGGACTAAGTTCATGATAAATTAAAGTTCAATTAATCATATTACTTAAGAACTCTCACTTAGATAGACATCCCTCTAGTTATCTAAATGATCACGTGATCCAAATCAACTAAACCATGTCCGATCATCACGTGAGATGAAATAGTTTTCAATGGTGAACATCACTATGTTGATCATATCTATTATATGATTCACGCTCGACCTTTCGGTCTCCAGTGTTCCGAGGCCATATCTGCATATGCTAGGCTTGTCAAATTTAACCTGAGTATTATGCGTGTGCAAAACTGGCTTGCACCCGTTATATGTGAACGTAGAGCTTATCACACACGATCATCACGTGGTGTCTCAGCACGAAGAACTGTCGCAATGGTGCATACTCAGGGAGAACACTTATACCTTGAAATTTTAGTGAGAGATCATCTTATAATGCTACCGCCGAACTAAGAAAAATAAGATGCATAAAGGATAAACATCACATGCTATCAATATAAGTGATATGATATGGCCATCATCATCTTGTGCCTTTGATCTCTATCTCCAAAGCACCGTCATTATCACCATCGTCACTGGCTTGACACCTTGATCTCCATCGAAGCATCGTTGTCGTCTCGCCAACTATTGCTT
>NW_021171117.1:5276-18668 GCF_002162155.2 Triticum dicoccoides
TACAACTATCGCTACCGCTTAGTGATAAAGTAAAGCAATTACATGGCGATTGCATTACATACAATAAAGCGACAACCATATGGCTCCTACCAGTTGACGATAACTCTGTTACAAAACATGATCATCTCATACAACAATTTATATCATCACAACACAACATGCCCTGCAAAAAAAAGTGCATGTCAGTCGGTGGAACCTGTCTCATGTAAGTGTAAGGTCGGTCCGGGCCACTTCATCCCACAATACCGTTGAAACAAGATTGGACTAGTAACGGTAAGCATATTGAACAAAATCAATGCCCACAACAACTTGTGTTCTACTCGTGCATAGAATCTACGCAATAGACCTAGCTCATGATGCCACTGTTGAGGAACGTAGCAGAAATTCAAAATTTTCCTACGAGTCACCAAGATCTATCTATGGAGAGACTAGCAACGAGGGAAAGGAGAGTGCATCTACATACCCTTGTAGATCGCTAAGCGGAAGCATTCAAGAGAACGGGGTTGAAGGAGTCGTACTCGTCGTGATCCAAATCACCGGAGATCCTAGTGCCGAACGGACGGCACCTCCGCGTTCAACACACGTGCAACCCGGTGACGTCTCCCATGCCTTGATCCAGCAAGGAGAGAGGGAGAGTGAGGAGTCCTGGACTAGGGGGTGTCTGGACAGCCGGACTATCATCGTCAGCCGGACTCCAAGACTATGAAGATACAAGATTGAAGACTTCGTCCCGTGTCCGGATGGGACTTTCCTTGGCGTGGAAGGCAAGCTTGGCAATACGGATATGTAGATCTCCTACCATTGTAACCGACTCTGTGTAACCCTAGCCCTCCCCGGTGTCTATATAAACCGGGAGGGTTTTAGTCCGTAGGACAACACAACCATTACAACAATCATACCATAGGCTAGCTTCTAGGGTTTAGCCTCCTTGATCTCGTGGTAGATCCACTCTTGTACTACCCATATCATCAATATCAATCAAGCAGGAGTAGGGTTTTACCTCCATCGAGAGGGCCCGAACCTGGGTAAAAACATCGTGTCCCTTGTCTCCTATTACCATCCGCCTAGACGCACAATTCGGGACCCCCTACCCGAGATCCGCCGGTTTTGACACCGACATTGGTGCTTTCATTGTGAGTTCCTCTGTGTCGTCGCCGATAGGCTTGATGGCTTCCTCAATCAACAACAACTCAGTCCAGGGTGAGACTTTTCTCCCCGGACAGATCTTCGTATTCGGCGGCTTCGCACTGCGGGCCAATTCACTTGGCCATCTGGAGCAGATCGAAAGCTACGCCCCTGGCCATCAGGTCAGGTTTGGAAGCCTAAACTTCACGGCAGACATCCGCGGAGACTTGATCTTCGATGGATCCGAGCCACAGCCGAGCGCGCCGCACTGTCACGATGGGCATGATCTAACTCTGCCGCCGGACAGTACTTTGGAGGCCGCACACGAATCCGCTCCGACCCATAGTTCAGAGCCGATCGCGCAGATCGAGGACGGATGGCTGGACACCGCCTCGGGGGCTGCAACTGCTACGGCGATGGAGCCGAATACTGACCTTGTCCCTTATAAAGCTCATGACTCCGAGGCGCCGGACTCCTTGCCGGACTCCAAACCTCCTGCGCCCCGGCCAATCGAATCCGATTGGGCGCCGATCATGGAGTTCACTGCCTCGGACATCTTTCAGCACTCACCCTTTGGCGACATCCTAAATTCGCTAAAGCATCTCTCGCTATCCGGAGAGCCCTGGCCGGACTACGGCCAGGATGGTTGGAATGCGGACGACGAAGAAATTCAAAGCCCACCCACCACCCACTTTGTAGCCACTGTCGACGACCTAACCGACATGCTAGACTACGACTCCGAAGACATCGACGGTATGGACAACGATGCCGGAGACGATCAAGAACCAGCGCCTACAGGGCACTGGAAGACCACCTCGTCATACGACATATACATGGTGGACACCCCAAAAGATGGGGACGGCGAAGAAGCAGCAGAGGCAGATTCCTTAAAGAAACAGCCCAAGCGCCAACGTCAGCGGCGCCGCTCTAAATCCCGCCACAGCTAGAATGGAGATTCCGGCACAGGAGATAATAATACCCCAGAAAGTGCCAAAGACAATCCCCTCCAGCAAGATTCAGCACAGGAGGATGCAGAAGCAAGCCCTCACGAGAAAGCGACAGACAAAGAGGTCGAGGATGATAATTACATACCTCCCTCCGGAGACGAGGCAAGCCTTGACGACGACGAATTCGTCGTGCCTGAGGATCCCGTCGAACAAGAGCGTTTCAAACGCAGGCTAATGGCCACAGCAAATAGCCTAAAGAAAAAGTAGCAGCAGCTTCAAGCTGATCAAGACCTGCTGGCCGACAGATGGACCGAGGTCCTCGCGGCCGAAGAGTATGAACTCGAACGCCCCTCCAAGAGCTACCCAAAACGCAAGTTGCTCCCTTGACTAGAGGAGGAAGCATACATACCTTCATCACCAGCGCACAATACGGCCGACCGACCACCCTGTGGTCGCGACAGAGAGGCATCCAGGCCCTCCATCATGACCGTACCGCGGCACCGCTCGAAAAGTACGAAGCCACGAGGGAATGCGCCGGACTTGCGGGATATATTGGAGGACAAGGCAAGACAATCCAGATCTATCTATGGATCACGTGGGCGCCCCACGACCCATGACAAATACCATCGCGCCGGATACAACAACTCCGGCCGGGCCGAACACAGCAGACAATGCTCTCTTGAGCTACGTCGTGATATTGCTCAATATAGAGGCGCCGCACACCCACTATGCTTCACAGACGAAGTAATGGATCATCAAATCCCTGAAGGGTTTAAACCCGTCAACATTGAATCCTACGATGGCACAACAGACCCCGCGGTTTGGATCGAGGATTATCTCCTTCACATCCATATGGCCCGCGGCGAGGATCTCCACGCCATCAAATATCTCCCGCTCAAGCTTAAAGGACCAGCTCGGTATTGGCTTAACAGCTTGCCCGCAGAGTCAATTGGATGCTGGGAAGACCTAGAAGCCGCATTCCTCGACAACTTCCAGGGCACATATGTGCGACCACCAGACGCCGATGACCTAAGTCACATAATTCAGCAGCCAGACGAATCGGCCAGACAGTTCTGGACACGGTTCTTAACAAAGAAAAATCAAATCGTCGACTGTCCGGATGCAGAGGCCCTCGCAGCCTTCAAACATAACATCCGCGACAAGTGGCTGGCCCGGCACCTAGGACAGGAAAAGCCGAAATCCATGGCAGCCCTCACATCACTCATGACCTGCTTCTGTGCGGGAGAGGATAGCTGGCTAGCTCGCAGCAACAACCTCAGTAAAAATGTTGGCAGTCCGGATACTAAGGACCACAATGGCAGGTCGCGTCGAAACAAAAACAAACGCCGTGTTAACGGCGACAACAATGAGGATACGGCAGTCAACGCCGGATTCCGAGGCTCTAAACCCGGTCAGCGGAAGAAGCCATTCAAAAGAACCACTCCGGGTCCGTCCAATTTGGACCGAATACTCGACCGCTCTTGCCAGATACATGGCACCCCCGAAAAGCCAGCTAACCACACCAACAGAGATTGTTGGGTATTCAAGCAGGCAGGCAAGTTAATTGCCGAAAACAATGACAAGGGGCTGCACAGCGATGACGAGGAAGAGACCCGACCGCCGAACAGTAGAGGACAGAAGGGCTTCCCCCCACAAGTGCGGACGGTAAACATGATATACGCAACCCATATACCCAAGAGGGAGCGGAAGCGTGCACTGAGGGATGTATATGCGATGGAGCCAGTCGCCCCGAAGTTCAATCCATGGTCCTCTTGCCCGATCACTTTCGATCAAAGAGACCATCCGACCAGTATCCGCCATGGAGGATTTGCCGCATTGGTTTTAGACCCAATCGTCGATGGATTTCACCTCACGAGAGTCCTGATGGGCGGCGGCAGTAGCCTGAACCTGCTTTATCAGGATACAGTGCGCAAGATGGGCATAGACCCCTCAAGGATTAAACCTACAAAGACGACCTTCAAAGGCGTCATACCAGGTGTTGAGGCCAATTGTACAGGCTCAGTCACACTGGAAGTGGTCTTCGGATCCCCGGATAATTTCTGAAGCGAGGAGTTAATCTTCGACATAGTCCCGTTCTGCAGCGGCTATCACGCTCTGCTCGGACGAACCACGTTCGCAAAGTTCAACGTGGTGCCGCATTATGCATACCTCAAGCTCAAGATGCCAGGCCCTCGTGGAGTCATCACGGTCAACGGAAATACAGAACGCTCCCTCCGAACGGAGGAACATACAGCGGCTCTCGCGGCAGAAGTACAGAGCAGCCTTCTAAGGCAATTTTTGAGTCCGGCCGTTAAACGACCGGACACGGCCAAACGCGCCCGGAGCAACATCAATCAAGACCACCTGGCACGTTCCGAGCACGCGTAGCAATGCGGCCCCAACCCCAGCCCTCGCATGATTGCAAGACCAGCTCTCCGCGTACATCATTACGCTCTGGAGATACCATGGGCATAGGGGGATGGGCACGACCACAACAGTCCCAGAGCGCGGCTCGACCACACCAGGGGCTCCAAAGTGTCTCGCTCTTTTCATTTTTATTTTCCTTCTTTTTATACACAGGACTCCGTTCACCAGAGGCCTTGTCCGGCGGCGAACCCGCCGAACTCATGATGCAACAGCCAGGGAGGGATAAAGGCTGCGACGAACACTCAGGTGGTCTCCATTACGAGCATTAAATTTGTTAAATACACCATTCCGCAGCCTACCCCTGGAGGGAGACACGTCTAATTAGTCCAATCCCTTGCTTGCCGCACTATTTGTATCATTCCGCACTCATAGCAGAATTCCTTGAATAAACAATGCAACACTTTTTGCCTATAATTGCATTACTTTACATATATGTTCATTAATGACATCTTGCACCCGTATATTTTGGTACGGCCGAATACACCAGGGGCTTATGTTCCCCGCATTATGGTGCCGGAAAGGTATCCGGCGCTGCGCAGCTTTGCGATGTGCTCCTCCGTAACGGAGGAGGCCAACCATTTGCCTCCCGCTCCAGACATGGTCGGAGAAGGTCGAGACGAGATGCGCAGACTTGGGCGTTGGAGCTCGAGTGCGCGGAGATGGATAAGCAGAGGAGGAAGAAGGCGTAGGTAAAAAAGGTGGATCCTTATCCCATTATATATGGGCGGACGAAAACTATGCGTCCCCACCGGCCTGGTAAAACTCGCTTATCTCCCAAGCGCCACCATCAATGGCGCGATTGGGTTACCCACGTCCGTATTGATGAGAATCCCGGAATAAGGGGAACACGATCTCTGCTTCGACAAGACGTGCCAAGGAAACCGCTTCGCTAAACGCGCTGAGGTGGTATAATAAAAACGATTCTAGTAAAGGCTTGGTGGTGGCGTGATGTCATGCCACAAAATACGTCAGCAGATTGAACTTGTGTACATAATATTCTCTCTACGGGGGAATGTGGAAATTATTTTGCAGAGCCGGACACTATCCTGGTGTTCACAATCTTCTAGGAATTATTCGGAGGAGGAACCCGCCTTGCAATGCCGAACAATATGCGTGCCGGACTCATCGTCATTGAAGCCTGGTTCAGGGGCTACTGAGGGAGTCCTAGACTAGGGGGTGTCCGGACAGCCGGACTATCATCGTCAGCCGGACTCCAAGACTATGAAGATACAAGATTGAAGACTTCGTCCCGTGTCCGGATGGGACTTTCCTTGGCGTGGAAGGCAAGCTTGGCAATATGGATATGTAGATCTCCTACCATTGTAACCGACTCTGTGTAACCCTAGCCCTCCCCAGTGTCTATATAAACCGAAGGGTTTTAGTCCGTAGGACAACACAACCATTACAATAATCATACCATAGGCTAGCTTCTAGGGTTTAGCCTCCTTGATCTCGTGGTAGATCCACTCTTGTACTACCGATGTCATCAATATCAATCAAGCAGGAGTAGGGTTTTACCTCCATCGAGAGGGCCCGAACCTGGGTAAAAACATCGTGTCCCTTGTCTCCTATTACCATCCGCCTAGACGCACAGTTCGCGACCCCTACCCGAGATCCGCCGGTTTTGACACCGACAGAGAGGTTGGGGAAGACTCCATCCAGCAGCAGCACGACGGCGTGGTGGTGGTGGAGGAGCATGGCATTCCAGCAGGGCTTCGCCAAGCACCGCAAGAGATGAGGAGGGAGAGAGGTAGGGCTGCGCCAGGGAGAGGTGGAAACTCTTGTGTTTGTAGCCCCAAAGACATCAACTATATATATGGGAGAGGGAGGGGGTGTGCCCCCTCTAGGGTTCCCACCCCAAGGGGTGTGGTAGCCCCAAAACCCATCTAGGGTGGCGGCCAAGGGGGGAGAGGGGGAAACTTGCCCCCCAAGTAAGGTGGAGGCGCCCCCTCCCCAAACCCTAGGCGCCTTGGGCCCTGGTGGGGGGGCGCACCAGCCCACCTGGGGCTGGTCCCCTCCCACACTTGGCCCATGCAGCCCTCTGGGGCCGGTGGCCCTGAAGGAAATATGCCCTAGAGGCAATAATAAAGTTATTATTTATTTCCTCATATCATGATAAATGTTTATTATTCATGCTAGAATTGTATTAACCGGAAACATGATACATGTGTGAATACATAGACAAAACTATAGTCACTAGTATGCCTCTACTTGACTAGCTCATTAATCAAAGATGGTTATGTTTCCTAACCATAGACATGTGTTGTCATTTGATTAGTGGGATCACATCATTAGAAGAATGATGTGATTGACATGACCCATTCTGTTAGCCTAGCACTTGATCATTTAGTATACTGTTATTGCTTTCTTCATGACTTATACATGTTCCTATAACTATGAGAATTATGCAACTCCCGTTTACCGGAGAAACACTTTGGGTACTACCAAACGTCACAACGTAACTGGGTGATTATAAAGGAGTACTACATGTGTCTCCGAAGGTACATGTTGAGTTGGCGTATTTCGAGATTAGGTTTTGTCACTCCGATTGTCGGAGAGGTATCTCTGGGCCCTCTCGGTAATGCACATCACTATAAGCCTTGCAAGCAATGTAGCTAATGAGTTAGTTACGGAATGACGCATTACGTAACGAGTAAAGATACTTGCCGGTAACGAGATTGAACAAGGTATTGGATACCGACGATCGAATCTCGGGCAAGTAACATACCGATGACAAAGGGAACAACGTATGTTGTTATGCCGTTTGACCGATAAAGATCTTCGTAGAATATGTAGGAACCAATATGGGCATCCAGGTCCCGCTATTGGTTATTGACCGAGAATGGTTCTAGGTCATGTCTACATAGTTCTCGAACTCGTAGGGTCCGCACGCTTAACGTTACGATGACAGTTTTATTATGAGTTTATAAGTTTTGATGTACTGAAGTTTGTTCAGAGTCTCGGATGTGATCACGGACATGACGAGGAGTCTTGAAATGGTCGAGACATAAAGATTGATATATTGGAAGCCTATGTTTGGACATCGGAATGGTTCCGGGTGAAATCGGGATTTTGCCGGAACACCGGGGGGTTACCGGAACCCTCCCGGGGGATAATGGGCCTTAGTGGGCCAAGAGGGGAAAGAGGAGGGCCGGCCAGGGTAGGCTGCGCGCCCCCTCCCCCCCCTAGTCCGAATAGGACAAGGAAGGAGGGCGGCGCCCCCCTTTCCTCTTTCCCCTCCCCCCTTTCCTTCTGCACCAAGGCAAGAGGGGGGAGTCCTACTCCCGGTGGGAGTAGGACTCCTCCAGGCGCACCCCTAGGGGGCCGACCGCACCTCCACCCTCCTTCCTTTATATACGGGGGCGGGGGGCACCCCATAGACACACGAGTTGATCTACGGATCGTTCCTTAGTCGTGTGCGGTGCCCCCTTCCACCATATTCCACCTCGGTCATATCATCGCGGAGTTTAGGCGAAGCCCTGCGCCGGTAGAACATCATCATTGTCACCATGCCGTTGTGCTGACGGAACTCATCTCCGGAGCTTTGCTGGATCGGAGGCCGGAGATCGTCATCGAGCTGAATGTGTGCTGAACTCGGAGGCTCCGTACGTTCGGTGCTTGGATCGGTCGGATCGTGAAGACGTACGACTACATCAACCGCATTGTGCTAACGCTTCCGCTTACGGTCTACGAGGGTACATGGACGAACACTCTCCCCTCTTGTTGCTATACCATCATCATGATCTTGCGTGTGCGTAGGAATTTTTTTGAAATTACTACGTTCCCTAACAGTGGCATCCGAGCCTAGGTTTTATGCGTTGATGTTATATGCACGAGTAGAACACAAGTGAGTTGTGGGCGATACAAGTCATACTGCTTACTAGCATGTCATACTTTGGTTCGGCGGTATTGTGAGATGAAGTGGCCCGGACCGACATTACGCGTACGCTTACGCGAGACTGGTTTCACCGTTACGAGCACTCGTGCTTAAAGGTGGCTGGCGGGTGTCTGTCTCTCTCATTTAGCTGAATCGAGTGTGGCTACGCCCGGTCCTTGCGAAGGTTAAAACAGCACCAACTTGACGAACTATCGTTGTGGTTTTTGATACGTAGGTAAGAACGGTTCTTGCTAAGCCCGTAGCAGCCACGTAAAATTTGCAACAACAAAGTAGAGGACGTCTAACTTGTTTTTGCAGGGCATGTTGTGATGTGATATGGTCAAGACGTGATGCTATATTTTATTGTATGAGATGATCATGTTTTGTAACCGAAGTTATCGGCAACTGGCAGGAGCCATATGGTTGTCGCTTTATTGTATGAAATGCAAACGCCCTGTAATTGCTTTACTTTATCACTAAGCGGTAGCGATAGTCGTAGAAGCAATAGATGGTGTAACGACAATGATGCTACGATGGAGATCAAGGTGTCGCGCCGGTGACGATGGTGATCATGACGGTGCTTCAAAGATGGAGATCACAAGCACAAGATGATGATGGCCATATCATATCACTTATATTGATTGCATGTGATGTTTATCCTTTATGCATCTTATCTTGCTTTGATTGACGGTAGCATTTTAAGATGATCTCTCACTAATTATCAAGAAGTGTTCTCCCTGAGTATGCACCGTTGCGAAAGTTCTTCGTGTTGAGACACCACGTGATGATCGGGTGTGATAGGCTCTACGTTCAAATACAACGGGTGCAAAACAGTTGCACACGCGGAATACTCAGGTTATACTTGACGAGCCTAGCATATACAGATATGGCCTCGGAACACGGAGACCGAAAGGTCGAGCGTGAATCATATAGTAGATATGATCAACATAGTGATGTTCACCATTGAAACTACTCCATCTCATGTGATGATCGGACATGGTTTACTTGATTTGGATCAAGTGATCACTTAGATGACTAGAGAGATGTCTGTCTAAGTGGGAGTTCTTAAGTAATATGATTAATTGAACTTTAATTTATCATGAACTTAGTCCTGGTAGTATTTTGCAAATTATGTTATAGATCAATAGCTCGCGTTGTTGCTTTCATATGTTTATTTTGATATGTTCCTAGAGAAAATTGTGTTGAAAGATGTTAGTAGCAATGATGCGGATTGGATCCGTGATCTGAGGTTTATCATCATTGCTGCACAGAAGAATTATGTCCTTAATGCACCGCTAGGTGACAAACCTATTGCAGGAGCAGATGCAGATGTTATGAACGTTTGGCTAGCTCAAAAGGATGACTACTTGATAGTTTAGTGCACCATGCTTAACGGCTTTAGAATCGGGACTTCAAAGACGTTTTGAACGTCATGGACCATATGAAATGTTCCAGGAGTTGAAGTTAATATTTCCAGCAAATACCCGAGTTGAGAGATATGAAGTCTCCAACAAGTTCTAAAGCTAAAAGATGGAGGAGAATCGCTCAACTAGTGAGCATGTGCTCAGATTGTCTGGGTACTTCAATCGCTTGAATCAAGTGGGAGTTAATCTTCTAGATAAGATAGTGATTGACAGAATTCTCTAGTCACCATCACTAAGTTACTAGAACTTCGTGATGAACTATAGTATGCAAGGGATGACGATAATGTTTCCCGAGCTCTTCGTGATGTTGAAATCGACGAAGGTAGAAATCAAGAAAGAGCATCAAGTGTTGATGATTGACAAGACCACTAGTTTCAAGAGAAGGGCAAAGGGAAAGAAAGGGAACTTCAAGTAGATTGACAAGCAAGTTGTCACTCCCGCAAAGAAGCTCAAAGCTGGACCAAAGCCTGAAACTGAGTGCTTACACTGCAAAGGAAATGGTCACTGGAAGCGGAAATACCCTGAATATTTGGTGGATAAGAAGGATGGCAAAGTGAACAAGGGTATATTTGATATACAGGTTATTGATGTGTGCCTTACTAGTGTTTATAGTAGCCCCTGAGTATTTGATACTTGTTCGGTTGCTAAGATTAGTAACTCGAAACAGGAGTTACAGAATAAACAGAGACTAGTTGAAGGGGAAGTGACGGTGAGTGTTGGAAGTAGTTCCAAGATTGATATGATCATCATCGCACACTCCCTATACTTTCGGGATTAGTGTTAAACCTAAATAAATGTTATTTGGCGTTTGCGTTGAGCATGAATATGATTTGATCATGTTTATTGCAAAACGGTTATTCATTTAAAGTCAGAGAATAATTGTTGTTCTGTTTAGATGAATAAAACCTTCGATGGTCATACACGCAATGAAAATAGTTTATTGGATCTCGATCGTAGTGATACACATATTCATAATATTGATCCCAAAAGATGCAAAGTTAATAATGATAGTGCAACTTGTTTGTGGCACTGCCGTTTGGGTCATATCGGTGTAAAGCGCATGAAGAAAACTCCATAAAGATGGATTTTCGGAATCACTTGGTTATGAATCATTTGATGCTTGCGAACCGTGCCTTTTGAGCAAGATGACTAAAACTCCGTTCTCCGGAACAATGGAACAAGCTACTGACTTATTGGAAATAATACATACCGATGTATGTGATCCAATGAGTGTTGATGCTCGTGGCAAGTATCGTTATTTTTTGACCTTCACAAGATGATTTGAGCAGATATGGGTATATCTACTTGATGAAACATAAGTCTGAAATAGTTGGAAGGTTCAAAGAATTTCAGAGTGAAGTGGAAAAATCATCATAACAAGAAAATAAAGTTTCTGAGATCTGATCGCGGAGACGAATATTTGAGTTATGAGTTTGGTCTTCAATTAAAACAATGTGGAATAGTTTCACAGCTCACGCCACCTGGAACACCACAACATTATGGTGTGTCCGAACGTCGTAACCGCACTTTATTGGATATGGTGCGATCTATGATGTCTCTTACTGATTTACCACTATTGTTTTGGGGTTATGCATTAGAGACAGATGCATTCACGTTAAAAGGGCACCATCTAAAATCCGTTGAGACGACACCATATGAACTGTGGTTTAGCAAGAAACCCAAGTTGTCGTTTCTTAAAGTTTGGGGCTGCGATGCTTATGTGAAAAAGTTTCATCCTGATAAGCTCAAACCCAAATTGGAGAAGTGCGTCTTCATAGAATGCCCAAAGGAAACTGTTGGGTACACCTTCTATCACAGATCCGAAGGCAAGATATTCGTTGCTAAAATGGATCCTTTCTAGAGAAGGAGTTTCTCTCGAAAGAAGTGAGTGGGAGAAAAGTAGAACTTGATGAGGTAACTGTACCTCCTCCCGAATTGGAAAATAGTTCATCACTGAAATCAGTTCCAGTGATTTCTACACCAATTAGTGAGGAAGCTAATGATGATGATCATGAAACTTCAGATCAAGTTACTACAGAACCCCGTAGGTCTTCCAGAGTACGGTCCGCACCAGAGTGGTACAGTAATCCTGTTCTGGAAGTCATGTTACTAGACCATGATAAACCTACAAACTATGAGGAAGAGATGATGAGCCCAGATTCCGCAAAATGGCTAGAGGCCATGAAATCTGAGATAGGATCCATGTATGAGAACAAAGTGTGGACTTTGGTGGAGTTGCCCGATGATCGGCAAGCCATATTGTATAAATGGATCTTCAAGAGGAAGACAGATGCTGATAGTAGTGTTACTATCTACAAAGCTTGACTTGTCGCAAAAAGGTTTTCGACAAGTTCAAGGTGTTGACTACAATGAGATTTTCTCAACTGTAGCGATGCTTAAGTCTGTCCGAATCATGTTAGCAATTGCCACATTTTACGAAATCTGGCAAAAGGATATCAAAACTGCATTCCTTAATGGATTTATTAAAGAAAAGTTGTATATGATGCAACCAGAAGGTTTTGTCAATCCTAAAGGTGCTAACAAAGTGTGCAAGCTCCAGCGGTCCATTTATGGACTGGTGCAAGCATCTCAGAGTTGGAATATACGTTTTGATAAGTTGATCAAAGCATATAGTTTTGTACAGACTTAAGGTGAAGCCTGTATTTACAAGAAAGTGAGTGGGAGCACTACAACATTTCTGATAAGTATATGTCAATGACATATAATTGATCAGAAATAATGTAGAATTATTCTGCAAAGCATAAAGGAGTGTTTGAAAGGAGTTCTTTCAAAGCAAGACCTCGGTGAAGCTGCTTACACATTGAGCATCAAGATCTATATAGATAGATAAAGACGCTTGATAAGATTTTTCAATGAGTACATACCTTGATAAATTTTTGAATAGTTCAAAATGGAACAGTCAAAGAAGGAGTTCTTGCCTGTGATGCAAAGGTGTGAAGTTGAGTAAGTCTCAAGACCCGACGATGGCAGAAAATAGAAAGAGAATGAAAAGTCATTCCCTATGCCTCAGTCATAGGTTCTATAAAGTATGCTATGCTGTAAACCAGACCTATTGTATACCTTGCTCTAAGTTTGACAAAGGAATACAATTTTGATCTAAGAGTAGATCACTGGACAGCGGTCAAGAATATCCTTAGTGAGAACTAAGGAGATATTTCTCGATAATGGAAGTGATAAAAGAGCTCGTCGTAAAAGTTACAACGATACAAGCTTTTACACCGATCGAGATGACTCTAAGTCTCAATCTGGATACATATTGAAGTGGGAGCAATTAGCTAGAGTAGCTTCGTGCAAAGCATTGTAGACATAGAATATTTGCAAAATACATACGGCTCTGAATGTGACAGACCCGTTGACTAAGCTTCTCTCACGAGCAAAACATGATCACACCTTAGTACTCTTTGGGTGTTAATCACATAGCGATGTGAACTAGATTATTGACTCTAGTAAACCCTTTGGGTGTTTGTCACATGACAACGTGAACTATGGGTGTTAATCATATACAGATATGAATATTCGTGTTAAATCACATGGCGATGTGAACTACATTATTGTCACATCCCTAGTCTGG
>NW_021171117.1:18678-19971 GCF_002162155.2 Triticum dicoccoides
TCCCCCGATTCTTCCTCTCCTCTCCCTCGCTCTCTCTCTCCCGTGTCCGAACGCGTCGGTCGCCGCCGTTCGCCATAGCCGCCGCCACCGGCCTCCCCTCGCCTCCCCGACACGCGCAGGAGCTCCGCCCCCTCGCCCTGAAGTTCCCCGTCAAGCCACAAGACGCCGGACGCCCTGTGGAGCCGCCGTTGCCGTTGTCTTCCACCTCGGGCTCCGACCACCGCCGCACGCAGGACGTCCCCGAGCCCGCTGACGCCTTTGCTGGGTCCGCGGTGAGCTCCGCCACCATTCCCCTCTCTTCTCCCCCTCGTTTTCGCGCCGTAGCGCCGTTCCCCACCACGGCCGAAGCTTCTCGCCGCCGTCCATGTCACCGTCGTCGTCTCGGCCCGCCTCCGCCAAACCAAGCACCCTAGCGTGCTCCCGGTGCCACG
The DNA here is from genome assembly GCF_002162155.2 of Triticum dicoccoides. Classification (NCBI taxonomy): domain Eukaryota; kingdom Viridiplantae; phylum Streptophyta; class Magnoliopsida; order Poales; family Poaceae; genus Triticum; species Triticum dicoccoides. Next base: position 19,110 of record NW_021171117.1, read on the forward strand.
AGGGTGCCGCCGAGCCCCTCAGGTGGCCTCCCCGTGCCCCGCAGCCCGTTCCCGCTCGAAGCCGAGCTCCGGCCGCCGCCGCGAGCTTTGCTCCGGCGAGCTCCGGCCTCCCCAGCTCCTCCCACCTGCCCCTCCAGGTGCGCGAGAGCCCGGGCTACGCCCCGGTGCTCTCCAACGCCGTCCCCGTGGCCGGTATCGCGGACGCCGCCGCGTCCAGAGGTCGCCGCCGATGACCTCGCCGGCCTGACGGGTGGACCCCGTCGGCCAGGTGATTAGCTTAGTGCTAATCACCGTTAACTAACCCCCCTGACACTGACAGTGGGCCCCAGCGCCACTAACCTTTTAAATTAGAATTAAACTAACTCTGTTTAACCCCCTGTCACTAACGTGTGGCCCCCACACGTCAGGTTTGACCCCAGTCAGCCGCAGTTGACTGCTGACGTCGTGCTGACGTCATGCTGGCGCAATAATATGATTTCTGGATTTAAAATAATTCAGGAAATTCCAGAAATTGATTTAAACTTCAAAAATTCATATCAATTCAACCGTAGCTCAGATTAAAATAATTTATATATGAAAAATTATCAGAAAAATGTAATCTATCCATCTGTACTAGTTTCATGCATGACAAACCAACTTATACATGCTGAATATGAGGAAACACATTATGGCATATATAGGAGCTTAATTTGGAAGTGCATTTGAGCTTTTGGGTTCAAATGGATTTCAAATCAAATGAATACTAGTTGCATTAGCTCAAACAGCATCACATCTTCATTCCATGTTCATGCATCATATTGTTGCATATGTTTGGTATTGATTGCCGGCACCGTTCCTTCTCGATAGGTCCTGCTCCGGAGCT
>NW_021171117.1:20683-21195 GCF_002162155.2 Triticum dicoccoides
TGTGAAGCAGTAACTCCTCTGTTGTTTTACCAGGCAAGCAAACCCCCTTGTTCATTTCGATAGAACCCTACTCTCTCGCTCCTGCTCTCAGTTATTGCATTAGGACAACAACGATTCATCTGCTACTTTGTGCTGCGGTAGTTGAACCCATTCCTCTGCATGACCTGTCATTGCCACAGTAAATAGTTAAAACCCACTAGCATGTGTAGGAGTTGATTGAGCCATGTTGTGTTCCTACCATGCTATGCCTGCTATTGCTTAGAGTTGTGTCAGGTCTGATTCATTGGGAATGAATTGGAGTGTTACGATATGTTCTGGTGCTGAGAGTTAAGTGTGTGAACACGATTTGGTAAAGGTAGCGGTGAGAGGCCATGTAGGAGTACATGGTGGGTTGTCTCACTGGAACCGTCCTTAAGCCCTGAGTTCTATGTATGTTGTCCAATGACTCGATACTACCACACATTGGGCTCCGGGCGCTCCAAGCCCTCTCGACTTATTAACCAACTTGATCT
>NW_021171117.1:21810-27463 GCF_002162155.2 Triticum dicoccoides
GTTTGGGGCCGTGAGCGACACCCCGGCCGGATCTCCTTGCGGATGGAACCCGAATAGGCAATAAACCTGGACTAGAGTCTTGTGTGGTTAGTCAGGTCGTGGCCGACACCCTCGCCAGGCTTCCGCTTGAAGGTTGCCGAGATACATGACGTGTACATGGCGGTAAGTGGCGAGAGCGTGTGTGAAGAAGTACACCCCTGCAGGGTTAACATGATCTATTCGAATAGCCGGGTCCGCGGTTATGGACTTCTTGGATGCTTACATGGTACATAGACAACTTGAAGTGAATACTATAAAAGGCTCAAGACAAGTGTGAGTGCTATGGATGGCCTTCTCGTAGGGAGACGGGGATGAATCCATAGTAGTGTATTGTGTGGTGATTAGTGGACTCGTGTACGTTGTCTCACCTCAAGAGTTTCTGGTAGTCATAGAACAGGATAGCCACAGAGTCAAAGCTGGCTTGCTGCAACTAAACCCCACAGTACCCTCTTGATACAAATGCATGTATGCTAGGATCTGATGTAAGTCTTGCTGAGTACCTTTGTACTCATGTTGCTTCATTTATGTTTTTGCAGCGGAGACTTCGGTCTTACTAGTGTTCTCGTGGACTTCGACTAGTAGCTAGTACCTCAGCTACGATCTTGATCGGATGTTGTAGATAGTCAGGCTCTTCAGCCTTTTTCATTTGTAGATGTCTGTACCCAAACATGTAATGCTTCCGCTTGTTGCTTGTATGCTCTGTATGATGGGTCTTGTGACCCCTGTTTGCAATAATTGCTATGATGGCTCTTCTGAGCCTTTATCTATTTGAGTTGTTGAGTTATGCTGTGATGCCATGTTGTACAGCACATACTTGCATGTTATGCGTATGTGTAATGTGTATTGCTATGTGTGGGATCTGACTATCTAGTTGTTTATCCTTAGTAGCCTCTCTTACCGGGAAATGTCTCCTAGTGCTTCCGCTGAGCCCTGCTAGCTTGCTACTGCTCCGGAACACTTAGGTTGGCCGGCATGTGTCCTTCTTCGATCCTGTGTCTGTCCCTGTCACACCCTAGCTAGTCATGCATCAGAGTGTGTGCATCATGTTTAAAATTCCATTTAATTTGAAATGGGGATTTGTGAAACCCTCAGAATCATTTTGAAAATGACCCAAATAAAAATTTCTCCAAAAGGGTCCAAGAAAATGCTCATGTTGCTCTCTGAAAATATTGGACAGAGATAATAATCAAACCAATATTTTTAAGAGCTCATAGGTATTTATTTTGGGCATTTGGAATTAATGCATAAATATTTGCTTTGGAAATATATTAATTATATATCTTAATATATGTCCAAATATTATGCCATTTATAAAGGAGCTCTGAAATAATATATCTAGCCCCTGCAAAAATTGGCATAAGTTAAATAAATGATTTAATATATTATTTAAATCAAAACAAATGTCAGAAATTAGAAAACAGAAAAAAATAAAAGGGAGAAGCTTACCTGGGCTCCTCCACTGTGCGGCCCAGCCAGCTGGCTGGCCCAGCCAGCAGGCGGCCCAGCCCACCTCCCTCCTCTGTCGTCTTCGTCCTCGACAGAGGGAGGGGAGTGTGGCCGGCGCGCGCGCGCCACCGCGCCACGCCACCTCTCTCCCTGCTTGCCTGCCCTCCCCTCCTCGCTCGATGCCCCGGACGACGCCACGCCTCCCCCCTGCTCTCTCTCACTCGCCTCGGCTCTCCCCTCCTCTCCCTCGCTCTCTCTCTCACACGGCCGAACACCACCGTCGCCGCCGTTCGCCATAGCAGCCGTCTCCGGCCACCCCTCGCTCCCCCGACTAGCTCAGAAGCTCCGCCACAACCCCCTCTTCCTCCCCACCGCTCCACGGGCCTCCGGAAACCCTGCATCGCCGCCACATCGCCGTTCCCCTCTTCGGGCTCCGACCATCATCGCCGTCGAATTCGCCGTCTCCAGCGCGTCTCCGAGCCCGCTTCGACGCCCACTGCAACCGCGGTGAGCCCCCGAGTCGTTTCCCCCTTCTCCACTGGTCTCTTTCGACCTCTAGGCCTTAGCCCCACCTTGGCCGAGAGCTCCACGCCGCCGGCGATGTCGCCGTCGTGGCCACGGTCACCGTAGCACCCAACCGAGCACACTATCGTGCTCCACGCCTCACTAGGAGCACGCAGCACGCACCAACGCCTCCCCAAACACCCTACAACGCCGACTCCGACCGCACCCGAACTCCGGCCGCCGCTCACAAGCTCGCCGTCGACGGTACCGGCCACCCCAGGCTCGGCCACCACCACCGTTCGACGCGCGGGAGCAAGAGCTCTCCAACGAGCCCAAGAACGGCCTCGCCCGTGCCCTGTAGCGCGATCCCGCATCGCGCCGCCGTCTCGGGCCTCGCCGGCGTCACGTCGCCGGTGGGTTTGACCCACTTTGACCACGGCAGGACCCCCCCTGAGTCCCTGACAGGTGGGCCCAGTCCTGTAGCTAATTAGGATTAGCGCTAACCACTGTTAGTTAACCCCCTGACACTGACCAGTGGGCCCCAGCGCCACTAACCCCTAATTAGGATTAAACTAACCCTGTTTAACCCCCCTGTCACTGACGTGTGGCCCCCACACGTCAGGTTTGACCCCAGCCAGCCGCAGTTGACTACTGATGTCATGCTGACGTCATGCTGGCGCAATAATTATAATTTCTGGATTTAATTTAAATCAGGAAATTCCAGAATATTATTTAAACTTCAAAAATTCATAACTTTTATTCTGTAACTCCAAATTGGACAAATTATATATGAAAAATGATCAGAAAAATCCAATCTATCCATCTGTACTATTTTCATGCATGATCAAACAAGTTAAATTGATGTTTCAAGCAGAACAAGGAAAAGCACTTTAAGAGGCCATGTTTGAGTTTGAAATTTGAATCTATGATTCAAATTTGTTCAAACCCTTCTGGTTTTAGTTGCATTAGCCCAACACACTCATATTGCTATGTTTCATGCATGCATCATATTGTTGCACATTGTTTGGTGATGGTTGTGTATCGGTGTCCTTTGCGACAGGTTCTGCCACCGAGGAGTACCGTGATTACCCTAACGAAGAACCGTATCAGTGCATCGAACCATCAGGCAAGCAACCAACCATTTGATCATATCGATACAATCCCATGTTCTCGCTCCTGCTCTCTTTTACTGCATTAAGACAACGCGTTTCAAACTGCTGTGTGCTACGGTAGTTGAACCCATTTCCTCTGCATGACCTGTCATTGCCACAGTAACTAGATGAAACCCACTAGCATGTGTAGGAGTTGATTGAGCCCTATGTATGTGTTGTTCCTACCTTGCTATGCCTGCTGTGCTTAGAGTCGTGTCAGGTCTGGTTCATCTGGGTGATGGGCTAGAGTGAAATGATTATGTCGGTAATGAGAGTGGTGTGGTGAACACGATTTGGTAAAGGTATCGATGAGAGGCCATGTAGGAGTACATGGTGGGTTGTTTCATTGAAGCCGACCTTAAGCACTGAGATCTGTATGTGTGATTTAAGAATCAGCTACTACCATGCATTGGGCCCGAAACCAATGGACCCTCTCGACTTCTTATTCACCCTAGTTCTCCGTCCAGGAGTTGCAAGTAGTTTCTGGTGTTTGTAGCCTACTGGAGGCCGTGGACAGCGCTGACCATAGGGGTGGGCTGTGATGCGGTAGGTACGTGGCCGGGTGTACCGAATACCCGTGAGGTATCTCGGGAACCCTGTTCACATCGTTCGGGGCCGTATGGGAAACCTCGGCCGGACTCCCTGCGGATGGAACCTGAATAGGCGATAAACCTGGACTGGAGGCTTAGGTGATTAGGTAGGTCGTGGCCGACACCCACGTTGGGCTTCCGCTTGAAGGTTGCCGAGTACATGTCGTGTAAACGACGGTAAGTGGTGAGAGCGTGTATGAAGAAGTACCCCCTGCAGGGTTAACATGATCTATTCGAATAGCCGCGTCCGCGGTAAAGGACTACTTGGTTGCCTATACAGTTCATAGACAAGTAAATGGAAACTACTAAAAGCCTCAAGATAAGTGTGAGTGCCGAGGATGGCTCTTCCATAGGAAGACGGAGGCGGATCCTCGGTAGTGTATTGAAGTGGTGAGTAGTGGACTCGTGTGCGCAAAACCATTTCAGTTGGAGTATCGTAGGATAGCCTAGCCAAGAGTCAAAGCTGGCTTGCTGCAATAACTCCACCAACCCTTCTTGATACTATGCATGTATGTAGGATCTGATGTAAGTCTTGCTGAGTACCTTTGTACTCATGTTGCTATAATCTACATTTTTACAGAAGACGCTGCAACCCCTTCTGATGGGTTCTATGTAGACGTTGACATCAACGAGTAGGCTAAAGACCCAGGTGGTGACCCTGAGCTTGTGAAGGACCACGTAGTATAGCTAGGCTTTCCAAGCCTCTTTTATTTTACTAGTTGTCTGTACTCAGACAAGTTACTTCCGCTGCTAGTTTGTATGACTGTATGACTTGTATGTTGGGTCGTGAGACCCGTACCTTGGTGTATGTTATGTATGGCTCCCTGAGCCTTAAATAAAGTACTTGTGTCGTAGAGTCATGTTGTGATGCTTCGTTGTATTTGCACATATCGAGCATATTGTGTGTATGATTGAAATGCTTGGTATGTGTGGGATCTGACTATCTAGTTGTTTATCTTTAGTAGCCTCTCTTACCGGGAAATGTCTCCTAGTGTTACCGCTGAGCCATGGTAGCTTGCTACTGCTCTGGAACACTTAGGCTGGCCGGCATGTGTCCTTCTTCGTTCCTGTGTCTGTCCCTTCGGGGAAATGTCACGCTTTGAGTACCGGAGTCCTGTTAGCCCGCTACAGCCCGGTTTACCGGAGTCCTGCTAGCCCAGTGCTACAGCCCGGACCCACTTGCTGATGACCGACACGTTCGAAGCTGGGTCATGGATGCCTGTCCCTGTAAGTCTGCGCCACTTTGGGTTTACGACTAGTCATGTCAGCCCGGGCTCTTTATCATATGGATGCTAGCGGCACTATCATATACGTGAGCCAAAAGGCACAAACGGTCCCGGGCAAAGGTAAGGCGACACCCGTGGGAACACCGTGCGTGAGGCCGCAAAGTGATATGAAGTGTTACTGGCTAGATCGATGTGACATCGAGTCGGGGTCCTGACAGCGTTGGCATCAGAGCCGGACTGCCTGTAGGTTCTCCAAGCCAAACTGGTCAATGTTGAGTCTAGAAATTCTTTAGTTATATGTAGGGGAATTGTTTGTGGGTTGGAACGTAAGGCTCTTTTACTTCTCTATCTTATGACATTCTGATCTGAGTCAGTCCATTCTTCTACCGGGGGTTAAGGAATTAGGATCTGTTCTCTCTATCAGGATCACGTGTTACTAATCAGTAGTACCTTATAAGTTTGATGGATACAAGCCTAGTTCAGTTCTACTACCACATTATGTTGTTAGAATGGTTTTAGAACTTTGATATGATGATGTTGAGTGTGTACGAAATCCTTTGTCAAATGTCTCAAAATCCTTTTTGAGCATTTACAGCTGTTATGCTGCCGAAATTTTGCTAGAAATTCTAATGCCTTTGCATTATGATTGTGCTTTCAGATGGCCACTCGCGACCTCAATCAAGTGGTTCGCCTGACT
>NW_021171118.1:0-921 GCF_002162155.2 Triticum dicoccoides
CCATCAGAAGGGGTTGCAGCGTCTTCTGTAAAAATGTAAATTATAGCAACATGAGTACAAAGGTACTCAGCAAGTCTTACATCAGATCCTACATACATGCATATTATCAAGAAGGGTTGGTGGAGTTGTTGCAGCAAGCCAGCTTTGACTCTTGGCTAGGCTAACCTACGAGACTCCAACTTGAAATGGTTTTGCGTACACGAGTCCACTACTCACCAATTCAATACACTACCGAGGATCCACCTCCGTCTTCCTACGGAAGAGCCATCCTCGGCACTCACCCTTATCTTGAGGCTTTTAGTAGTTTCCATTTACTTGTCTATGAACTGTATAGGCAACCAAGTAGTCCTTTACCGCGGACGCGGCTATTCGAATAGATCATGATAACCCTGCAGGGGTGTACTTCTTCATACACGCTCTCACAACTTACCGTCGTTTACACGACATGTACTCGGCAACCTTCAAGCGGAAGCCCAACGTGGGTGTCGGCCACGACCTACCTAATCACCTAAGCCTCCAGTCCAGGTTTATCGCCTATCCAGGTTCCATCCGTAGGGAGTCCGGCCGAGGTTTCCCATACGGCCCCGAACGATGTGAACAGGGTTCTCGAGATACCTAACGGGTATTCGGTACACCCGGCCACGTACCTACCGCATCACAGCCCACCCCTACGGTCAGCGCTGTCCACGGCCTCCAGTAGGCTACAAACACCAGAAACTACTTGCAACTCCTGGACGGAGAACTAGGGTGAATAAGAAGCCGAGAGGGTCCATTGGTTTCGGGCCCAATGCATGGTAGTAGCTGATTCTTAAATCACACATACAGATCTCAGTGCTTAAGGTCGGCTTCAATGAAACAACCCACCATGTACTCCTACATGGCCTCTCATCGATACCTTTACCAAATCGTGTTCACCACATC
>NW_021171119.1:0-773 GCF_002162155.2 Triticum dicoccoides
CGTCGCCATCGGTGAGTCACCTCATCACCACTCGGTCGCCCCGTGCGTCGCCATTGGTCGGTCACCTCATCACCACTCGACCGCCCCGCGTGTCGCCATCGGTTGGTCACCTCATCACCACTCGGGCGCCCTGCGCATCGCCACTCGGTTGGTCACCTCATCACCACTCAGCCGCCCCGCGTCACCACTCGGTGTGTCATCTCATCACCACTCGGCCGCGCCACGCGTCACCATTTGGTTGGTCGCCTTATCACCACTCGGAAGCCCCGCGCGTAGCCACTCCGCGGGACGCGTCAACTTCACGCGGACGCCCCGCGCGTCGTCACTCCATGGGACGTGTCTACTTCACTCGGACGCCCCGCGCCTCATCACTCCGCAGGACACGTCTACTTCACCCGGACGTCCTGCAAATCGTCACTCCGCGGGACATGTTTACTTCACCCGGTCGCCCCGCGCATCGTCACTCCGTGGGACGCGTCTACTTCACGCGGACGCCCCATGCATCGTCACTCCGCGGGACGCGTCTACTTCACTCGGACGCCCCACGCATCGCCACTTGGTTGGTCACCTAATCACCACTCGACCGCCCGCGGGTCGCCACTTGGTTGGTCACGTCATCACCACTCGGCCGCCCCGCGCGTCGCCATCAGTTGGTCACCTCATAACCACTTGGCCGCCCCGCGTGTCGCCATTGCTTGGTCACCTCATCACCACTCGGCCGCCCCGCGCGTCACCAACGGTTGGTCACCTCCTCACCACTCGGCCGCCCCCGC
>NW_021171120.1:0-1065 GCF_002162155.2 Triticum dicoccoides
ATCATATTCTTGCTTGTTCTTCGATTGCTTGCAGGAATAGACCTTCGTGGTCAGGTTGATTGTGCTCCAGCGTGGTCAATAACCTCTCGGAGTTGGTTTAGCGATTGCTAAGGCGCAACGTCGTGCACGTTTGTAGTCGGATCGTCAAAGTCATCCTCACCAAATCGATAGTTATCATCTCATCGAAAGATCGGGACCCCCGCCTCTATCAGAGGTTATTGACCACGCCGGAGCACGATCAACCTGACCACGAGGGTCTGTTTCCTGCGAGCAAACGAAGAACAAGCAAGAAACTGAGATTGCAATCTGGATATTGCGAATATAAGATGAAAGCTTTATTGATCAAGGTGGGGTTCTGTGACGCCTTTGTCTGGTCGTTGAACACAAACGAAGTACGCGAAGTTGCAGCTATGGCGAACTTTTAATCTAAACAAAACCCAAGGAAAAGCTACTAGATGGATCTACTTATATAGGAGCAAGGGGTGGCGGCCAAGAAGGTGGGAGGACGTCCCAAGGCAGCCTAAAACTAAATCTAGGTCGTACAAGGCCAATGGCCCAAGTGGAGGTGATGTAACACCTTTGGACTTGTAGTTTGACGCGGATTCTGCTGCAGCATCAGATTGTTTCGTTCACAACTCAACGCTCCGGACGAATTTGAAGGTGATTCCAATTGGGTTGGAAAGTGCACGAAATCTAGTTTCCAACAAAAAAAGAATCACCCAATTCGGAGTCCGTATGAAAAACTTGTGTGCGTTTTGAGTCAGGTGTGTCTGTGCAGTCCGAATCTGAATCCAGAACGTGAGAGACTTGGACTCTATCTTCTCTTGGGCCAAAAATGACGTGAGAGAACTTTTTGGACAGCAAATAAACATCTCTTTCTTCCTTATCTTCATATGTGGATTGTACAAATGTCCCATACACCTGCAATTAGACAAAACACAAAAGTGTGTGAAGTATTTTTGTTCTGGATAACATAAATAGATTATTGAATAGTTTGCACTAGAAATCACCTGACAAATATGCATATATGCAATATTTTTGGTCATATCCAAGGTAGTCATGTCC
>NW_021171121.1:0-1426 GCF_002162155.2 Triticum dicoccoides
TAAAAATCCTACCGAGTGAAGAGCAACCCTCTCACTCGGGGGCTTAGCTGCAGTCCAAGCACTCGCCTAAGTTGTGAAAATCCTGCCGAGTGGTAAGCCAGCCTTCCACTCGGAGGCTTAGCTGCAGCCTCGTGCTCGCCTAAGTTATGAAAATCCTACCGAGTGAAGAGCAATCCTCTCACTCGGGGGCTTAGCTGCAGTCCAAGCACTCGCCTAAGTCGTGAAAATCCTACCGAGTGGTAAGCCGGCCTTCCACTCGGAGGCTTAGCTGCAGCCTCGTGCTCGCCTAAGTTATAAAAATCCTACCGAGTGAAGAGCAACCCTCTCACTCGGGGGCTTAACTGCAGCCCAGTGCTCGTCTAAGTGGACTAAAGAATAAATCGATTGCAGCACAGGCACCTTGCTTTGAACCTGCAAAAGACATTCCGAGCCAAAGGCAATCGTATTCAAGCACCAAATCCAAGTTTGAATCGACATCTAAAGGAACCGAAAGTGCTCAGGCGTCAAGCCTGTTAAGGTTTGTCGGTTACAATTTCACTCGGCATACCGAGGCAAATTTAAAGCGTCGAGCCAGAAGAAGTTTTTTACCCCTCCTGTGGAGGGCTGGAAGGTGCAACAAATTCATCAAGGTCAATCCCGTCGGCGATCCGAGTGGCAGCTGCAAGGAAAGTTTCCATAAAGGATCTGAAGTCGTGCTTCTTGGTATTGGTCACCCGAAGGGCCGCCAGCTTCTCTTCTCGCGCATCTTTGCAGTGGACTCGGGCCAGACACAGAGCGACATCTGCACCGCACCGAGCCGAGGACTTCTTCCACTCTTGCACTCGACCAGGGATCGTGTTCAAGCGGGCCATCAACGACTCAAGGTCATTCTGAAGTGTCTCCTCAGGCCAGAGCGTCGAGTCGATGCGAGATGTGGCGGCCTTCAGCCTTGCGAGATAGTCCACGACAGCTGCAACACGAGACTCCAATCGGAAAACATCCATGGCAACTTCGTCGTTCACCGGAGAATTGACGGGGTCAAGGTTTGGCTCCAGTCGGCTGGTTTCTTCTTCAAAGTTTTGACAAAATTCTGCAAGGGTGATCACTAAGTCAAGGAGATAGTCGAATGGAAAAAGGCACAATTGGAAATATTTGCCAAACATGGAGGTCTACCTTCAAGCATAAGGAACAACTTTTTGGCAAGGCCACTCAGGAAGGCCTCCAGTTCAGTTTTCTTCTCAGTCAATTTGCTGACTTGGTCGGTCAGGGCAGCTTTGTCAGTTTTCAGTCGACTGACCTCCTTGTTGGCAATCCCAAGAGCAGCTTTCAGATTGGTATTGTCTTGTTCGAGCTTGGTAACTGAAGCTAACTTCTCGTCAGCAAGCTTGATCTTCTCAGCTAGCTCAAGGTCTTTCTTCTGCTGGGCCTCCCTTACCTTACCTGCAAG
>NW_021171122.1:0-5938 GCF_002162155.2 Triticum dicoccoides
CCGGACGCCGCCCCCGGCCCCGACCTCGACGCCGCCCTCCGTCGTGCGCCTGAGCCCCAAGCCCGACCTCGACGCTGCCTGCCCCTCTCTCGCCGCAGGCACCCGAGGTGAGCACGCCTGCTCCTCCCCCTCCCCTACCTCTGCCTAGATAGGGTTCTTCAAATTTTAGTTGCATCAAATTAGTTAGGGTTCATCTATGGGTGGAAATAAATTGGATACAGATGCGGCTGGGATTTTTTCTTAGGTGATGTTTTCTTAGATGATGAATAAACACTAGTGTAATGCATAATAAAACGAGTAAAATTTGACCTTCTTCTATTTAGTTAGTAAGAACTAGTTAGTAAGAACTAGGTACTAATTAGGTGTTTTTTAGTTAAAGCAATTTTTCCCGTCTTGACGTGGACGATGCCTATCCCGCATCCTTGTCGTTGAGTCGGCGGAGGATGACACCTGCTTGACCAGATCGGCCATGTCCGGGACTGGGCTCCGCCGGGGTGGTACTGGGAGGCGCTACCTACCGGGGGGCGCAGGTTGGTGAGGAGCCAACCTGTCGTTGACCCGAACCTTCTTTGGTGGCGGTCGCGTGGGCCAGTGATGATCCAGAGGCTCGAGGACTCCGCGGAGGTGGTGCATCACCGTGTCAGTGAGGAGGACGCACACGTCCGTCGCTACTTGTTTGCGTTGGAGCATAGGCCGTTCTCCAATACCTGGCAGGTTCTCCGGGGATCTCACTAGAGCTATGATCCCGTGATGGTACCTTCTCTGTGGGTGTCCACCGCCCGTGCCGATACCCGTCGTGTGCCAGAGTTTTAGTTGAATTAGTGATGTTATATGTATGACACTATTCGTGATGTACTAGTGATAATATTCGACGATGTACTGACGCATGAGATGATTTACTTTTGCTTATTGAATGCATGCTAATTTGAGTCCTATAAGATATTTTGAAATGTATATCTTGTGTTGCTCAATATCCAAGTGGCCGGTCATGTTTGCAGGTTACACCTTCGAGTGGCCTATGTTTTGCCGGAGTGTTGATTCAAATTTCAGGCGCTCGATATGTCCTATTTTAGCAAAGATCATGCCGGATTTTTCCGTGAATTTTGGCATGACTTGCGCCAGAATATGTAGGAAATATCGAGTGCCCCAGATTTGTGTGTTGAGTATCTTGGTAGTTGTCTTCGATCGATTTTCAATTAATGTTTTAACTATGAACATAGGAAATGTCTGACGACGAAAAGGATTTCGGTATTTGCAAATACTGCGAAGACGAGCGCGGCCTGTGCGACAGAATCTTCCTAGATGATGATAGGCGCTTCAGCATCAAGCTGGACGAGAACTTCGAAGTGGATACAGTAAGTCACAATGACAAGTCTTTTTTCATAATTAAGCATGACATCTGCTTCATTTGCTTCAACCTATATTTTTTTTACTATTCTACTAGCGTATCCCCTGCCATGCAAGAGTTTTTGTATTGGATAAGATAGGTTTCAGTCATAGTATGGAGGAAAAAAAGTTTACTTGAAGACCGAGCATGGTTATATTTTCCATGCAAAGTTATACAATTCAGACGACTACACCTATTTTGGATGCAAAAACATGGCGAGCACTATGCAAGACTTATGCATTTGAGCCTGATATGGTTATCACCTTTGATATTCGTCCGAAAGATGATATTGAAGGTAATACCGACATCTGGGTCGATGTGCAGACGCCTCCAGTTATACCATTATGTAAGTTTCTCAACCATATTTATGTCTTTGATATTGTTTATTCAAAAATAGTTGACAACTAATTTGTATTGTCAGCTTATTTCGGTGCAAGCAAACATGTCCAGCGCTTGGTAGACAGGACCGTATACTGTCCTGGGGCTGAACTCAACTGCGAGGAGCTCAGTCATTATGTTTCATGGCTTGAGGATCTTGATACCGTCAAGACAAATTTTCTTCCTGCATTTAGAAATGTTAGTACTGAAAATGTGCGACCAATAGTGTTCGTAATGAACTACGGTCACATCTAGTTAGGAAGGATGTAAGATTTTTACTATTTGTCATCAGTGCATCTTTTCCATACATTATTTTTGAAGCTAAACTTCATTTCTAAGTATGTTACCGTTAGGGCTGGGCGTTCGGTTAATATGGTTATTATGGTTCGGTTTATTCGGTTTTTTATAATTTCGGTTTTAGAGAAATGGCAACCGAAATAATCAAACAAAATTTAGCAACCGAACCATATTAACCTAAATATATCGGTTCGGTTTATTCGGTTAACCGGAAAACCGAAGTACGTGCACCAATCAGAGCCACCACTTATATGAGTAGCTATTTGCATTGCACAAAATATACAAATAATAATCAGAAGAGCTAGCAACCTTAACAGAAAATATGAATATATGATAGTTAAAATGTCACATCGTTGGCTGTAATGAAAGACACAACTTTGCTATATATATAAATGGATAGTGAATAAAGTCTCACGTACGTAAATATATCAAATAGTCTCACTTATGTAGCAGCAAAAGCAAATAGCATAATTCTTATTTTCTCACACACAAGTGGAGGGAAATCAAACAAAAGGCTATCAAATAGCTGACTGGTGACAGAAACATGAATAAATGGGACTTCATCACAGGAGCAAGGCTTCAAGATCTCAGATCTGCAGTACTACTTCCATGGCTCCATACGGCAACCTTGCGGGATGCAAACATCTGAGGATTTTGTACAATAAATTTATTAGCATACCTCAATAGCAACTGCATGAAAAAGATGTATATTTTTGAACCTGATAGGCTGTAACTAATAGGTAGTAAAGTTATCAAGAAACCGCACCATGTTTAGGAAGTACGATCATCCATGATGACCGAATTATCCTTATTGGAGTTGTTCTTCGAAATATTGAGCCCATTTATTTCTTCAAGCAATGCTGAAAATATGAGTAAATGATATTTAATTCATGAGTGACATAGGAGAAGTCTAACAAAAATAACTCAAGTAAATTATTGACTTACCTTCCTCTAGCTTAGTTAATTCTGCAGTGTCCTCTTCGTCATTTACAGCAATAGATCCCCTCAACCAATCTTGTGTGCAGACAAGTGCTTGGACCATAAATGGAGTTAAGGAGCTCCTGAATGGATCTAAAATACGACCACCAGTGCTGAAGGCCGACTCCGATGCAACCGTAGATATAGGAATTGCTAAAACATCAAGGGCCAAATGTGACAATACTGGAAATCTAGAAGAATTGACCTTCCACCACTCACGAATGTCAAACTTGCTGCCATCTTCTTCATTCTCCTCGGAAAGGTACTTCTCAAGTTCAGATTTACTAGCAGTAATTCCAAAAGTGCTCGTCCTCATCTTTTGAGCAATCAAGGACTTCATTAAACTTGTGCCACGGGCTTCAGGTTCTTGTGCTACATTGGACGGCTGCACTTTATCACTTGGAGCATATATCTTTCCATATTCTTCAAATAACTCGTGAAGCGTCTTACTTATTTCAGTCCAAACTACCTGCCCTTGGGTCTCACCAAACATCTCCAGAATAGCTATCTTTATGTAATTTGACAACTTGTACCTTGGATCAAGAGAAACCGCAATAAAAATAAGGATGTTGAAGCTTTTATGATCCCCCCAATATTTATTGTACTTAGCTATCATCCTCTTAGCCATGTCCTTACGCAAAGAATCTTCGCTTTCACACCATTGCCGCAACAAGATGATAACATCGGCTATCTCATGAAAAAATATGTGAGCTGACGCGGAAACACGGACAGTAAGCTTGTAGAAGTGTTCCAAAAATTCTGTCATCTTTCTTGCATTATCCCAATCTGCGGCTTCTGGAACTCCCGGACCTTTCTCACCATTTAAATCAAGTGCATAGTACGGGTCCTCATCAGCATACCTATAAAAAACTTGCTCATACGTTGCTGCAGCTCTCAACATAAGGTATATTGAGTTCCATCTAGTAGGCACATCCAATGACAAAAAGGCTTTACTTTTAACTTTCTCTAGTTCAACACATTTCTTAAACCTTGTAATTCTAGCAGGGGAGTTCTTCACAAACTTTACAGCAGCTCGCACACGTGCCACTGAAAGGTCGATTTCCTTTAGTCCATCAGTAACCACCAAGTTTATAATATGCGCAGCACATCTCATGTGAAAATACTTCCCTTCAGCAATACTACTTTTGGCTTTATTCATAACCCTCCTGATATAATTTATAGCACCGTCATTAGCAGAAGCATTGTCAACAGTTATTGTGAAAACTTTATCAAGCCCCCAATCTACTAAGCATCTCTCCAAGTCCTTCCCAATGTCCTCCCCCCTATGTCCCTTCACTAAGAAAAACCCAATTATCTTCTTTTGTAGCTTCCAGTCACCATCAATGAAATGTGCTGTAACACACATATAGTTCTGCTTCTGGGCAGAAGTCCATGTGTCAGTGGTGAGGCATACTCTTTCGCATGATTCCTTAAAGATTTTTTTCAGCTTCTGTTTCTGCACATTGAACATGCTAACAACTTCCCTAGTAGTTGTTCTCCTAGACGGCACATTGAAACGTGGGCATGCCTTGGACATAAACTTTCTAAACCCTTCTTTCTCAGAAAATGCAAAAGGGAGCTCATCTGTAATAATCATTTCAGCAAAAGCTTTCCTAAGCATTTCAGGATCAAACCTCCAAGCAGTAAGTGTACACTTGCTACCATCCCCTTCATTTCGTGTAGCTTGCAAAGTAGGCTGCTTATCATCTTTGTTCCTATTAGGATTCTTCTTGCATATCTTTAAATGAGAATTTAGGGCAGATGTACCATTGATTTTTGTTTCACATTTAAGCTCACGTTTACAGTAGTTGCACTTGCCCCTCTTCAAAACATCTCCCTCTACGATCTTGGTGAAACTATCCCAGACCTCTGATCTTGGTTCCATCTCTTTCCTTTTCTTGGGCATCACCACTTCCTTCTTAGCATTCTCCGATGCATCCGGTTGCTGCCCACTATTCTCATTCTGCTCTCCCTCTGTGACCACCGCTAAGCTCTCAGATTCTTGATTGGCGATGTCTTCATTTGGTTCTGACATCTACAAATTAGACAAGAATATGATTAGTCACTGTTCAATTCGGTTAAGCAAACAACTGTACTGTGTATAAAACATAAGATCATGTGGAACATGAAAAGTATTATATAAGGGAGAATACATGTGATACCTCTAAGTGTGCAGCTTTCATTTTGTACCATTTTTAAGGAATTTGATACGTATTATATATGTTTGTTTTAACTGCTAGATGGATTCACCCCAGGAGCTATATACCTACAATTGCAAGCTAGCCTAAGGAAGCTAGCACACAGGCACCTTAATTGATTTTCCAGCCGCCTTACGCCGCATCTAGCTGGTACATACTCACGTTTCTAGAAGCATTTTGGCTTATGTCTAAGAACATATGGATCAGAATAAGCACATGCACTAAACCATAGACTAATAAATAATTTGTTATATTACGCACGCACACTGCACATGTACGAGAAGATCTATGGATAGAAATCGTACAAGTACTTGCTGATACACTAGCTCTCATGGCAATTGTTTCATGCAAAACAATACTAAAATATTCCTACTAGTAGTAGATCAAACTGATCACTTGCATGGAGTTACGTTCGTAGTTTACTAGGTACTTGTACTGAGATTTGAGAGATTAGAACTTGGAGAAGCAAGCGGATGGCTTACGTCCGTCTCAACCATAGGATTTGTTGCTGACCGCCGAACGCTGACTCGCCGGAGCCGACTCGATGAGTAGCTGATCTGGCGTCTAGGGTTGGAGAGGAGAGGGCACCGCCTGACGAAAGGATCGAGCGATGGGCGGTGACTAGGGTTTCACGTACATGTGGACGTCGGATGATTTATATCTATACATTAGGCAAATCAGAGGCTGTTGGGCCGAAGGA
>NW_021171123.1:0-1710 GCF_002162155.2 Triticum dicoccoides
GCCTTTGCTATATAAGTAGCACTTAGGAAAATTTCAGAACCGCCCATCCCCACTTTAATCTCTTCTCCTGCGCTCTCCCACGACGGTGGCGAATCCATCCCCGGCCTGCGCCGCCCCGTCCCGCGCCGCCCCGACGCCGTCTCCGCGCCGCCCCGGCCCGCGCCGCCCCGACGCCGTCTCCGCGCCGCCCCGGCCCGTGCCACCCCGACACCGTCGCCGCCCCACCAGCCCCGACGCCGTTGATAACCCACAAGTATAGGGGATCTATCGTAGTCCTTTCGATAAGTAAGAGTGTCGAACTCAACGAGGAGCAGACGGAAATGATAAGCGGCTTTCAGCAAGGTATTCTCTGCAAGTACTGAAATAAGTGGTAACAGATAGTTTTGTGATATGATAAATTGTAACGAGCAACAAGTAACAAAAGTAAATGAAGTGCAGCAAGGTGGCCCAATCCTTTTTGTAGCAAAGGACAAGCCTGGACAAACTCTTATAATAGGAAAAGCGCTCCCGAGGACACATGGGAATATCGTGAAGCTAGTTTTCATCACGTTCATATGATTCACGTTCGGTACTTTGATAATTTGATATGTGGGTGGATTGGTGCTTGGGTACTGCCCTTACTTGGACAAGCATCCCACTTATGATTAACCTCTATTGCAAGCATCCGCAACTACAACAAAAGTATTAAGGTAAACCTAACCATAGCATGAAACACATGGATCCAAATCAGCCCCTTACGAAGCAACACATAAACTAGGGTTTAAGCTTCTGTCACTCTAGCAACCCATCATCTACTTATTACTTCCCAATGCCTTCCTCTAGGCCCAAATAATGGTGAAGTGTTATGTAGTCGACGTTCACATAACACCACTAGAGGTTAGACAACATACATCTTATCAAAATATCGAACGAATACCAAATTCACATGACTACTAATAGCAAGACTTCTCCCTTGTCCCACTGGTGGAAAAAAGGCCTTTGGTCGCGGTTCGCAACTGCCATTAGTCACGGTTGCGCAACCGCGACCGACCGGGCGCGACTAAAGGCCCCGCCCCTTTAGTCACGGTTGCTTAAGAACCGCGACTAAAGGCCCGTCCACGTGGGCGCCAGGTGGCCGTCGGGGCGGAGGACCTTTAGTCGCGGTTCTTCTGGCCAACCGCGACTAAAGGCCGCCGCAGGTTTAGGGTTTTAGCCCCCCCCCCCTAAACCTCCCCCCTTAAACCTGTTTTCTGTTTAATTTGTATTGTTTTATTTCTTTTGTGCTTTATTTTAATTTTGAAGGAGTTTCATATATTCTACGGTACTACATACATGCATATGAATGTACAATTTCAAATAAATTTGAAATTAGAACCAAAAAGAATTCAAGAGGAATATACAATATATATTCAATATCATCGGATGACCATATACAATTTTGAACAAGTTTCCATACATGATTTAATGCATATAAAGTTCTACGTCCTCGTAATAGTGTTCTCCTTTAGGATGGAGGACTTCCCTGCTGAACCATCCAGCTAGTTCCTCTTGAAGTGGTCGGAAGCGAGCTTCTGGACTAAGCATCCACCGGAGGTTATTCCTCTTAGCATTGGTATCACTCGGAACCCGCTCAGAGGTGTATCTCCGGATCATCTCACAGACATAGTATCCACATAGATTGGTCTCCGGTGGCTGAATATCCCCAGCATTCTTAGCCTTTAACATTTTGAA
>NW_021171124.1:0-908 GCF_002162155.2 Triticum dicoccoides
TTTGTTACTCGTTATGGCCAATACGAGTACACCGTCATGTCCTTCGGATTAACCAACGCTCCAGCCACCTTTTCTCGGTTAATGAACTCAATCTTCATGGAGTATTTGGATAAATTCGTCGTGGTTTACCTCGATGATATACTCATCTACTCCAAGAACGAGGAAGAACATGCCGAACATCTAAGGCTAGTGTTGCAGAAACTTCGAGAGCATCGCCTTTATGCCAAATTTTCTAAATGTGAATTCTGGTTGTCAGAAGTGACCTATCTGGGTCATGTAATATCTGGTAAAGGTATTGCTGTTAACCCTGAGCGAGTTCAAGCCGTCCTTAATTGGACTCCACCCGAATCGGTCAAGCAAGTTCGGAGTTTTCTAGGCTTAGCGAGCTATTGCCGTCGCTTTGTCGAGAACTTCTCCAAAGTTGCTAAACCTTTAACCGAACTCCTCAAGAAAGATAAGAAGTTCGAGTGGACTCCACAGTGTGAGCACAGCTTTCAGGAACTGAAAAGACGCCTGACTTCTGCTCCCGTACTGGTACCGCCAGACTTCTCTAAGGACTTTGTTATCTACTGCGACGCCTCGCGACAAGGACTAGGTTGCATTCTCATGCAAGATCGACATGTAATTGCCTACGCTTCACGGCAATTGCACCCACATGAGGAGAATTATCCTACTCATGATCTAGAGCTTGCAGCCGTAGTCTATGCACTTAAGACCTGGCGACATTACCTCCTCGGTAATCGTTGCGAAATATTCACTGATCACCAAAGTCTGAAGTACATCTTCACCCAACCGGATTTGAATCTCAGGCAGAGACGTTGGGTTGAATTGATCACAGACTTCGACTTAGGAATAACCTACACCCCAGGGAAAGCCAACGTCATGGCTGATGCGCTAAGTCGTAAATC
>NW_021171125.1:0-786 GCF_002162155.2 Triticum dicoccoides
GGATGATGTATTACGGAACGAGTAAAGAGACTTGCCGGTAACGAGATTGAACTAGGTATTGAGATACCGACGATCGAATCTCGGGCAAGTAACATACCGATGACAAAGGGAACAACGTATGTTGTTATGCGGTTTGACCGATAAAGATCTTCGTAGAATATGTAGGAGCCAATATGAGCATCCAGGTTCTGCTATTGGTTATTGACCGGAGACGTGTCTCGGTCATGTCTACATAGTTCTCGAACCCGTAGGGTCCGCACGCTTAAAGTTAGATGACGGTTATATCATGAGTTTATATGTTTTGATGTAACGAAGGTAGTTAGGAGTTCCGGATGTGATCACGGACATAACGAGGAGTCTTGAAATGGTCGAGACATCAAGATCGATATATTGGACGGATATGTTTGGACACCGGAAAGGTTCCGGAAGGTTTCGGACATTTATCGGAGTACCGGGGGTTACGGGAACACCCCCCCCCCCCTCGGGAAATAATGGGCCTTGTTGGGCCTTAGTGGAGAGAGAGAGGGGGGGGCCGGCCAGGGCAAGAGGCGCGCCCCCTCCCCTTGAGTCCGAATAGGACAAGGAAAGGGGGGCGCCCCCTTGCCTTTCCCCTCTCCCACTCCTTCCTTCCCCCTCCTTCTTGGATTAGGAAAGGGAGGGGCAAACCTACTTGGAGTAGGTTTCCCCCTCCTAGGGCGCGCCACCCCCTTGGCCGGCCCTCTCCTCCTCACCCCCCTTTATATACGGAAGAGGGGGGCACCCCATAGACACAACAATTGATCTCTT
>NW_021171126.1:0-1228 GCF_002162155.2 Triticum dicoccoides
GGGGAAGAACCCAACAAAAGAGAGTGAATTCACTGTTGGAGTGGTTATAGCATAACCGAGGAAACTGAGAGCAAACCCAGCTAGTGCCGAGGATAACACGTAGCGCTTGTGCGTGCTCTCAAGAACTTGAGCATTTCCACAATCATCAAGGTTTTACCAACATCCGTGTCAAGGGTCCGGTAACACAACTCACTACCATGATGAATGGTGATGGAAGATGCAGATGCAAAGGAAGATAACACCTTCTCAGATTTCACCTTAGCGAAGCCAAGGAACAAAATCTGGATGATCGACCGAGAGACATTTAGCACTCCGCTTCAAATGTTCTCCTTGATGTGCTAGTATAACCCATTCATAGATATGGTTTGATATCTAAAACATCAAGTAAAAGGTCGGACTTCGGGAACACAAAAATCCATAGGGGCAACTAGGGAGTAAATCCTACGAAATCCCTATGGGGGGGGGGGGTGGCCAACTTCCTCAAACAAGATACTATAATAATAGGTCTACCAGATGGGTGTGTTGGCCACGACATCCACCTTACCGGTTATCGAGAGACCAATATTATAGTTCTTAGGGAAATGTTCCAACCATCATATCTGCCTGAGATTCAGCTCTGGTTGGTGTTAGGATATTCCAGGCTCATCGAGTCTAGGAAGAAAAATGAAGGTTTGCAACACAAATCGACGAGATGACGTTGCGGGATTCTCGGGAGATGAACTACGATAGCAAGCTCCAAAACATGAGCTGGTTCTGCTACTAACATGTGAACATGTTGTCCCAGACAAACATGACCACGTGGTAGTCTTATAATAAAACACTACCGAGTTCAGGAGGGGGAACCATCAACGAGGGTATCGAAGTTCTTTCATAAGTCCGGATTAGCTCTTATGAAGGAACTCCTTCTCCTTGAACAAATCAATCAGTGGCTTGGTGTGCTAGAGATACATATAGATTGAAGGTTGCAAGTCTTCAAACCACAGCATTCTTCGCACGTGTGCATGACTGATTTGGAATGATTCCAAAGAAAGCAACATTGACTTTCTCGAATCCACGGCGGCAACTTGCATCAGATGCACATGAATTAAAGGAAGTCACTACCTTCATCCAAACATATGCTTCATGAGCTAGCATGAACAAATGCTTTCAAAAGTTTCCAACACTAGCTTAATGTTCAGCAAAATTATGGAGAAGACAAGGATGTTGTCAATGGGCACAACAACAATTC
>NW_021171127.1:0-1077 GCF_002162155.2 Triticum dicoccoides
CCACCAAGGTGGAGAGAAATCCTTGAGGAACAATGTGAAGGTTAAGCTTCCGAAATTCCTCATGGAGAAGCGGTTGACTTTGTTGTAACATCAGATTGTTACAATAGGATTTACGACTTAGCGCATCAGCCATGACGTTGGCTTTCCCTGGGGTGTAGGTTATTCCTAAGTCGAAGTCGGTGATCAATTCAACCCAACGTCTTTGCCTGAGGTTCAGATCCGGTTGGGTGAAGATGTACTTCAGACTTTGGTGATCAGTGAATATTTCGCAACGATTACCGAGGAGGTAATGTCGCCAGGTCTTAAGTGCATAGACTACGGCTGCAAGCTCTAGATCATGAGTGGGATAATTCTCCTCATGTGGGTGCAATTGCCGTGAAGCGTAGGCAATTACGTGTCGATCTTGCATGAGAATGCAACCTAGTCCTTGTCGCGAGGCGTCGCAGTAGATAACAAAGTCCTTAGAGAGGTCTGGCGGTACCAGTACGGGAGCAGAAGTCAGGCGTCTTTCAGTTCCTGAAAGCTGTGCTCACATTGTGGAGTCCATTCGAACTTCTTATATTTCTTGAGGAGTTCGGTTAGAGGTTTAGCAACCTTGGAGAAGTTCTCGACAAAGCGACGACAATAGCTTGCTAAGCCTAGAAAACTCCGAACTTGCTTGACCGATTCGGGTGGAGTCCAGTTAAGGACGGCTTGAACTCGCTCGGGGTTAACAGCAATACCTTTACCAGATATTACATGACCCAGATAGGTCACTTCTGACAACCAGAATTCACATTTAGAAAATTTGGCATAAAGGCGATGCTCTCGAAGTTTCTGCAACACTAGCCTTAGATGTTCGGCATGTTCTTCCTCGTTCTTGGAGTAGATGAGTATATCATCGAGGTAAACCACGACGAATTTATCCAAATACTCCATGAAGATTGAATTCATTAACCGAGAAAAGGTGGCTGGAGCGTTGGTTAATCCGAAGGACATGACGGTGTACTCGTATTGGCCATAACGAGTGACAAAGGCCGTTTTAGGAATGTCCCCGTTTCTGATTTTGATTTGATGGTAGCCCAACCTCAAATCCAT
>NW_021171128.1:0-2507 GCF_002162155.2 Triticum dicoccoides
GATGAGATTGGGGACATGACGAGGAGTCTCGAAATGGTCGAGACGTAAAGATTCATATATTGGATGATATGGTTAGGCCAAGGGGTCAAGCCCATGAGGCTTTAGATCGGTGCAAAAGGAGTTTTGCGGAGTCCAGGGGGCCAAACGCCGGAGACCCTGGCGTCTGGCCCTGGGCCAGACGCCGAGGCCCATGGCGTCTGGGCCAGACGCCAAGGATTGTGGCGTTTGGTCCTGGAGTCCGAGTGGGACTCTTGCCTTTCGGGAAAAACCGACTTTGAGGAGGCTTTTGCTCCAAGTTTCGACCCCGGGGCTCAACATATAAATAGAGGGGCAGGGCTAGCACCAAAGACACAACAATTGATCCCTTGGATCTCTTAGCCGTGTGCGGTGCCCCCCTCCACCATAGTCCACCTCGATAATATTGTAGCGGTGCTTAGGCGAAGCCCTGCGACGGTAGAACATCAAGATCGTCACCACGCCGTCGTGCTGACGGAACTCTCCCTCGACACTCGGCTGGATCGGAGTTCGAGGGACGTCATCGAGCTGAACGTGTGCTAGAACTCGGAGGTGCCGTAGTTTCGGTGCTTGATCGGTCGGGCCGTGAAGACGTACGACTACATCAACCGCGTTGTGCTAACGCTTCCGCTTACGGTCTACAAGGGTATGTAGACAACACTCTCCCCTCTCGTTGCTATACATCACCATGATCTTGCGTGTGCGTAGGAAATTTTTTGAAATTACTATGAAACCTAACAGTGGTATCAGAGCCTAGGTTACTTATGTTGATGTTATATGCACGAGTAGAACACAAGTGAGTTGTGGATGATACAAGTCATACTGCCTACCAGCATGTCATACTTTGGTTCGGCGGTATTGTTGGACGAGACGACACGGACCAACCTTACGCGTACGCTTACGCGAGACCGGTTCCCTCGACGTGCTTTGCACATAGATGGCTTGCGGGCGACTGTCTCTCCAACTTTAGTTGAACCGAGTATGGCTACGCCCGGTCCTTGAGAAGGTTAAAACGGAGTCTATTTGACAAACTATCGTTGTGGTTTTGATGCGTAGGTGAGATTGGTTCTTACTTAAGCCCGTAGCAGCCACGTAAAACATGCAACAACAAAGTAGAGGACGTCTAACTTGTTTTTGCAGGGCATGTTGTGATGTGATATGGTCAAAGCATGATGCTGAATTTTATTGTATGAGATGATCATGTTTTGTAACCGAGTTATCGGCAACTGGCAGGAGCCATATGGTTGTCGCTTTATTGTATGCAATGCAATCGCGATGTAATGCTTTACTTTATTACTAAACGGTAGTGATAGTCGTGGAAGCATAAGATTGGCGAGACGACAACGATGCTACGATGGAGATCAAGGTGTCGCGCCGGTGACGATGGTGATCATGACGGTGCTTTGGAGATGGAGATCACAAGCACAAGATGATGATGGCCATATCATATCACTTATATTGATTGCATGTGATGTTTATCTTTTTATGCATCTTATCTTGCTTTGATTGACGGTAGCATTATAAGATGATCTCTCACTAAATTATCAAGAAGTGTTCTCCCTGAGTATGCACCGCTGCCAAAGTTCGTCGTGCCCAGACACCACGTGATGATCGGGTGTGATAAGCTCTACGTCCATCTACAACGGGTGCAAGCCAGTTTTGCAACGCAGAATACTCAGGTTAAACTTGACGAGCCTAGCATATACAGATATGGCCTCGGAACACGGAGACCGAAAGGTCGAGCGTGAATCATATAGTAGATATGATCAACATAACGATGTTCACCATTGAAAACTACTCCATCTCACGTGATGATCGGTCATGGTTTAGTTGATTTGGATCACGTAATCACTTAGAGGATTAGAGGGATGTCTATCTAAGTGGGAGTTCTTAAATAATATGATTAATTGAACTTTAATTTATCATGAACTTAGTCCTGGTAGTATTTTGCAAATTATGTTGTAGATCAATAGCTCGCGTTGTTGCTTCCTTGTGTTTATTTTGATATGTTCCTAGAGAAAATCATGTTGAAAAATGTTAGTAGCAATGATGCGGATTGGATCCGTGATCTGAGGTTTATCCTCATTACTGCACAGAAGAATTATGTCCTTGATGCACCGCTAGGTGACGGACCTATTGCAGGAGCAGATGCAGACGTTATGAACGTTTGGCTAGCTCAATATGATGACTACTTGATAGTTTAGTGCACCATGCTTAATGGCTTAGAATCGGGACTTCAACGACGTTTTGAACGTCATGGAGCATATGAGATGTTCCAGGAGTTGAAGTTAATATTTCAAGCAAATACCCGAGTTGAGAGATATGTAGTCTCCAACAAGTTCTATAGCTAAAAGATGGAGGAGAATCGCTCAACTAGTGAGCATGTGCCCAGATTGTCTGAGTACAACAATCGCTTGAATCAAGTGGGAGTTAATCTTCCAGATAAGATAGTGATTGACAGAATTCTCTAGTCACCATCACCAAGTTAGTAG
>NW_021171129.1:0-583 GCF_002162155.2 Triticum dicoccoides
CCCCCTGCTCTCTCTCACTCTCCCTCGGCTCTCCCCTCCTCTCCCTCGCTCTCTCTCTCACACGGCCGAACACCACCGTCGCCGCCGTTCGCCATAGCAGCCGTCTCCGGCCACCCCTCGCTCCCCCGACTAGCTCAGCGGCTCCGCCTCGACCTCCTCTTCCTCCCCACTGCTCCACGGGTCTCCGGAAGCCCTGCATCGCCGCCACGTCGCCGTTCCCCTCCTCGGGCTCCGACCACCGTCGCCGTCGATTCGCCGTCTCCAGCGCGTCCCCGAGCCCGCTTCGACGCCCACTGCAACCGCGGTGAGCTACGCCACCGTTTCCCCCTCTTCTCCCCCTCGTTCCCTCACCGTAGCCTCCTCCCCACCACGGCCGAACCTCCGCCGTCGCCGAGCTCGCCGTCGATGCAGCTCCGGTGACCATTTGGTCACCCCGGCGAGTCCAACGAGTTCGTAAGGCTCCATAGAGCATCCCTAGCGCCTCGCTTCGCTCGCCTTCGAGCTCCAACCCCGTTTCCGTGCACGACCGAACCCCGGCGGCCGCAGCCGAGCTCGCCGCCGTCGACTCCGGCCACCTCAGGCT
>NW_021171130.1:0-1778 GCF_002162155.2 Triticum dicoccoides
GAGCCCGGAGGCGGTCGACTGGATGATGTGAGTATGAGTTACAAAGGTGCGAACCCTTGTCTCGGAGGAGGGGGGTGGCTTATATAGAGTGCGCCAGGACCCCGGCCAGCCCACGTTACGAAGGGTTCAATGTACATTAAGGCAGGGCGTTACTGGTAACGCTAGTAATAAAGTGCTATGATGACCATAAAAGCTATTTAATGACCGACCGTTAGCGTGCGGGGTGACTTTAGGTCTCCTGGCCGTCGAGTGGTTGGATCTTGGTCGAGTGATCGCTTCTTGGTCGAGTGACTTCGAGTCTGTCGAGTGGAACACCTTCAAGTCGATTGAAAGGTGATTTCTTCTAGAGATGTCCTTGGGTAGGGCAGTTAGGACAGGTCCATGACCCTACCCTAGGTACATAGCTTCATCATTAGCCCCCGTATGGATCGAGGTCTGAGCGGGGAAGGAGTTGAGGACCTCTCCGACTCGTTTTTCATGCCGTGAGCATATCTTGCTCTAGATCAATGGACCCGAGTGATGGCAGCAACTTTCTTTTCAGTCGCCTTGATCCATTCTTAATTCTTCGTCGAGTGAGTTTCTTTACTTGTAAGGCTCCGAGTGACGGTGCGGAGGAGATCTTTGGTCTGACAAGTTATTTGCTGCCCGCGGATTTAGTGGGATCCGAATTTTGGGAAGCGCGCGGGATGGGGGAGGCCGTAGTAATCGGACGAGATAGAGCGGAGCCGCCTCGATCCCCGCGCCACCTTTTTCGCCACGTATCGCTCGTGCGGTCGTTACAGGATTTGACAGAAGCATCTGGGCCTACCTGTCAGCCACTCAGAAGCGGCCTCATATAAGGCGTTGGACCGGAGTCTCCCGAACAGTGCACCCCATTATCTCTTCTCCTCCTCACGCCTCTCCTCTGCGCTCGCTCTCACTCCAGTGCCACCGCGCCACACGCGTCTCGTCGGCGACAATGGTGAAGGAGAAGACAGCGGCTCTGGAGCGGGCAAAGAAGGCGACGGCGAGGTCAAAGGGGAACGCGACGAGCCGGGGCGGATCTTCCTCGCGGACTGGCCTGCCGAGGGGTTGGATCAAGGGCGACTGGATCCACTCGAGGATCTCCCAAGAAGACCTCGACGACCTGGCCGAGGGAGGGCTGATCCCTTACGACTCGGCGCGACTTCCGGGGAAGGAATCCGAGCTGCAACCCCGGGAGGGTGAGCGCGTTCTTCTTGCCACCCACGTCGACCGTGGGTTTTCCTTGCCTCCTCATCCTTTCTTCCGAGGGTTTCTGAACTTCTTCGGGGCTCAACTCCACCATTTTAACCCCAACTCAATCGTTTATCTTGCCGCGTTCATTTCCTTGTGTGAGAACTTCTTGGGTTGTCGACCTCACTGGGGTCTTTTCAAGCATATTTTCACTTGTCGCTCCCAGACAGTGAAAAAGGCTAACCCGGGTGATGAGAGGATCCAAGTGATCCAGATGTGTGGGGGTCTTGGCATCCAGACGAGGGGAAAAGCTCCTTTCCGGCCATGATTCTTCCCGATTCAGTTCGCGGATGGCAGTCGACCTGGTTCTACTGCAAAACCAGTCGACGCCAGGGCAATCGACTGGCCTCCCTCCCTTCACCATGGACCGAGTGGAAAAATCCTCCCCTTTGAAGGTGCTCTCGGAGGAGAAGGCGCACGTGAAGGTGTTGGTCAACCGAGTGGTCCAGCTCATTCGTGACGGGGTCACTGGTATGGATCTCTTGGAGGTCTTCCTTCGGCGGCGCATCCAGCCTCTCCAAGCC
>NW_021171131.1:0-1778 GCF_002162155.2 Triticum dicoccoides
GAGCCCGGAGGCGGTCGACTGGATGATGTGAGTATGAGTTACAAAGGTGCGAACCCTTGTCTCGGAGGAGGGGGGTGGCTTATATAGAGTGCGCCAGGACCCCGGCCAGCCCACGTTACGAAGGGTTCAATGTACATTAAGGCAGGGCGTTACTGGTAACGCTAGTAATAAAGTGCTATGATGACCATAAAAGCTATTTAATGACCGACCGTTAGCGTGCGGGGTGACTTTAGGTCTCCTGGCCGTCGAGTGGTTGGATCTTGGTCGAGTGATCGCTTCTTGGTCGAGTGACTTCGAGTCTGTCGAGTGGAACACCTTCAAGTCGATTGAAAGGTGATTTCTTCTAGAGATGTCCTTGGGTAGGGCAGTTAGGACAGGTCCATGACCCTACCCTAGGTACATAGCTTCATCATTAGCCCCCGTATGGATCGAGGTCTGAGCGGGGAAGGAGTTGAGGACCTCTCCGACTCGTTTTTCATGCCGTGAGCATATCTTGCTCTAGATCAATGGACCCGAGTGATGGCAGCAACTTTCTTTTCAGTCGCCTTGATCCATTCTTAATTCTTCGTCGAGTGAGTTTCTTTACTTGTAAGGCTCCGAGTGACGGTGCGGAGGAGATCTTTGGTCTGACAAGTTATTTGCTGCCCGCGGATTTAGTGGGATCCGAATTTTGGGAAGCGCGCGGGATGGGGGAGGCCGTAGTAATCGGACGAGATAGAGCGGAGCCGCCTCGATCCCCGCGCCACCTTTTTCGCCACGTATCGCTCGTGCGGTCGTTACAGGATTTGACAGAGCCATCTGGGCCTACCTGTCAGCCACTCAGAAGCGGCCTCATATAAGGCGTTGGACCGGAGTCTCCCGAACAGTGCACCCCATTATCTCTTCTCCTCCTCACGCCTCTCCTCTGCGCTCGCTCTCACTCCAGTGCCACCGCGCCACACGCGTCTCGTCGGCGACAATGGTGAAGGAGAAGACAGCGGCTCTGGAGCGGGCAAAGAAGGCGACGGCGAGGTCAAAGGGGAACGCGACGAGCCGGGGCGGATCTTCCTCGCGGACTGGCCTGCCGAGGGGTTGGATCAAGGGCGACTGGATCCACTCGAGGATCTCCCAAGAAGACCTCGACGACCTGGCCGAGGGAGGGCTGATCCCTTACGACTCGGCGCGACTTCCGGGGAAGGAATCCGAGCTGCAACCCCGGGAGGGTGAGCGCGTTCTTCTTGCCACCCACGTCGACCGTGGGTTTTCCTTGCCTCCTCATCCTTTCTTCCGAGGGTTTCTGAACTTCTTCGGGGCTCAACTCCACCATTTTAACCCCAACTCAATCGTTTATCTTGCCGCGTTCATTTCCTTGTGTGAGAACTTCTTGGGTTGTCGACCTCACTGGGGTCTTTTCAAGCATATTTTCACTTGTCGCTCCCAGACAGTGAAAAAGGCTAACCCGGGTGATGAGAGGATCCAAGTGATCCAGATGTGTGGGGGTCTTGGCATCCAGACGAGGGGAAAAGCTCCTTTCCGGCCATGATTCTTCCCGATTCAGTTCGCGGATGGCAGTCGACCTGGTTCTACTGCAAAACCAGTCGACGCCAGGGCAATCGACTGGCCTCCCTCCCTTCACCATGGACCGAGTGGAAAAATCCTCCCCTTTGAAGGTGCTCTCGGAGGAGAAGGCGCACGTGAAGGTGTTGGTCAACCGAGTGGTCCAGCTCATTCGTGACGGGGTCACTGGTATGGATCTCTTGGAGGTCTTCCTTCGGCGGCGCATCCAGCCTCTCCAAGCC